>NC_056744.1:1282552639-1282780139 GCF_019279795.1 Protopterus annectens | reverse complement strand
TTTGGCTACTTTAATGTAGCATTATTGAAGTCTAGCTGATTGAGAGAAGTTGATATTGGTAGGATAGGCAAGGCATATAATAGACGTGGCTGTGTTGTGTCTAACAGAGTCAATAAGGTAGTGTTTTACTCTGTAGAGACATCCTAGCTTTTGGTGTCTTCTATATGGCTGGCTGAATGTGGTGATCAAATTTCAGGTGGTTGTCTATAATCACACCCAGCTATTTGGTGCGGGTTACCAGTTCTGTATTGATATTATTGGATGACAAAGGTAGTTTTTTGAGAGGAGAGAGCTGGGGGGGGGGGGGGGGTGACCAGAAGTAGTTTAGATTTTCTTGGTTTCAGGAGGAGTTGGTGAATTGTCAAGCCAAGCTTCTATGGAGATGAACGTTTTCTGGCTGAGTGTTTGAAGTATGGTTAATTAGCAGCACATATTAGAGTGAAGTCATCTGTGTATTTTGTAAAATGCTGGTATCTTTAGTCGCTGTGTTTAGGTCATTGATAAATAATTTAAACAGTAGTGGTCCTAGGACAGAGCCTTATGGGATTCCAACAAATATAGAAAGGAAAGAAGCAAAATCATATTGCCATTTCACTGTTTGGGACATATTAGACAGGTAACTAAGAAACCAGTTAAGTGAGGATGGTGAGAGTGCATTGGAAGCAAATTTATTAGGAGAATTTGATGATGGACCGTGTTGAATGCCTTGGATAGATCAAGAAATAGGGCTGAGGTTAGAAGATCTGTTTTTAATTATGATTTATTATATCTCAGAACCTTTGAAGGTCAGTGGTTGTGCTATGATTGGGTCTGACACCATGCTGTGAGGGAGTGAGAAGGTTGTGAGAAGTAATATATTTAGTTAGTTGAGCATGAATACATCTTTCCAAGATTTTGGATAAGGGTGAAAGAATGGCGGTTGGTCTATAGTTTTTCAGCTCAGTTGATGATATGCCTTTATGGATTTTTTCTGTAAGGTGGGGACATATATTTCTTTGACAGAGTTTTTGATTAGAATTGAGACAATATATGCAAGGCTATCTGTAGTGAGTTTGAGGTATTCAGGTAGAAATTAGTCAGGGGCAGTGATTGTTGTGTTAAGGATGCATAAGTATTTTTTAATAGTACATGTTGGCACTGGAGTGGGTGTGAAGGTCTGTTGTGGTTTCAATCAGTTGTAAGATGGCTAATTTGTAGTAGTTTTCTTTTGTAGGACAGAGGGAGGTTACTATATTTATAAAATGTTAGTTAAACTGTGAAACAATGCTTTGAGAGTTAATGGTTGGGAATGGGATGGACTGGCTTGTTTTTCCATTACTGAGCAATATATTTATTGATTTCCAGAAGTTTTTTGGATTGTTTGATAACAAATCTTGGGTATTGCTATAATAAGCTTTTTGCCCTTTTTTATGCATTGTTTGTTATGGTTTCTTAACTGCCTATATTATTGGAGGGATGTTTGAGACTTGGTTTCTACCCATGACTTCCCAGGCTTTGTATCTATGTTACGTCAGTTGCTTTGCTTTTTAGTAATCCAAGGGACCGGTTCGTTTCTAAATCTTTTGGTTCTAAATGCTGTTTGCTTTGCCAGGATAGTTAGAAATATTATACTAAATGTGTTTACTGCTTCATCAAGGGAAGAGAGTTTTAAATAGAGCCCAGATCAGCTTGGGCAGGCTAGATATTAGTTTCTTTACTGAAGTTATGTGGTTTCTGACTGTTACAGTGATGAATCATCTGGAGCTGATTGAAGTTTCTGACATTTTTAATTTCTCAAAGTCTTTTGGGTTTCTAATACCATGTCAGGAATGGAGCCCATTCCTAAGTCAAAGTACAATTAAAGTTCATGAAATTAGTATTGTTTCACTCTTTGATGTTAGCTAAAAGTGGTCTTTGCAGCACCTGCAATGTGCCCAGTAATGACTCCTTCTGCAATTCATATGGTGTTACATGAACTGGTAACATAACTAAATACGATTGTAAATTCTTTTTTATGAGACCAGTTGCTCCTACTACTATTGGAACTGTCTGGATATCTTTCTTCCACATGGCTCTTGTTTCTACCTGCAGATCCAGGTATTTTATGAGTCTGTGTCTCTCTGTATGTAAGACACTGTAGTCACTAGATGTGGCAATTTCAATGATCAATGCTACTTTTGTCTTCTTTTCTTGGACCACTATATCCAGTTTTCTAGCATCTATGTTTTGAACTGTTGCTATTGGGTAATCCCATGTGATACAAACTTCATCATTTTCTATGATTCTTTGTGGCTCATGTTTCCAGTGTTTTTTAGTCACTTTGATACCATAATGTTTGCACAATCTCCAGTGTAACAGTCTCGCCACATTATTATGCCTTTCAGTATACAGTCCCTCTGCCATTAGTGTGTTGCAAGAAGGTGTGTGGTTGTTTCCAATTTGGTTTTACAAAACCTACATATGTCTGTTTCTCCCACATGTTCAATGAACTTTGTAAACCAGCATGTACGTAGCCCACTATCTTGGGCTGTCAATATTAACCTTTCATTTCTTGATGTGAGTTCACCTCTCCTTAACCATTCCTGCATTTGTTCATGATCAACATGAGGATCTTTCAGAAGTTTTCTATACTTGCAACTATATTTATGTTTTTTCCACATTTTTTGCCTTCTCATCTGGTCCTTCACCTTATATACTTTCTTTTGTTTTTTAGCACATTCAGTTGCTGCCTGGTTTTTATCTACTTCTGGTTTGATTTCCATTCCTGCTTGACATCGATGTGCTTCTGCTAAATTAAGCAGATATGTCATCCTAGATTTATTCTCCTCATGTTTCAAAACTGTCACTACATTTGGATCCTGTTGGGTCAGCAAATATTTGTGGAGTCCCATGATTGCAGATCTATACATGTAATCAATTTCAAGGAGCCCCATCCCTCCTTCAGAATGGGGAATATATAATCTTGGTATACACTGATTTTTGTAAATCATTTGGTGAGCATGAAACATCCTTCTTGTTTTAATATCTAATCTATCCAACACTTTTTGGGGCCAGTCAATCACTCCAAAACTATAAGTTAGGACAGGAAGAGTAAATTGATTTATGGCTTGGATATTGTTCCTAGATGTGAGATCTGTTTTCAGGATTAATTTAAGTCTTCTAAAGTATTCCTTACTGAGTTGTATTCCCATTTGTTCATGTTTTATTGCTGATCCTTCATCAATTGCCAAGTATTTATACACTCCCTCTTGCTGAAGTTCATTTATATCACATGCTTCTCACAAACTGACATTTTCCTGGTGCTGCAGTTTTCCATTTTTAAAGGTTGCTTTTGCACATTTATCAAGACAAAATGACATTCTTATATCATCTGAAAAAGTTTTGACAATCTGTAGCTGTGCTTTCAGTTCCTCATCTGATGAGCTATACAGTTTTAAATCACTGACAAAGAGAAGATGAGAAGTCATTAGACTTTGATGTTTTCTAGAAGCCAAATTGTAGCCATGGCCTAAACTGTTAAGTAAACAACTTAATGGATTAATGGCATGGCAGAATAGCAACAGTAACAGAGAGTCACCCTGGAATATCCCTCTTTGGATTTTTATCCCTGGGATGATAATCTGCCCTTTATTATGGCTTAATTGCAAAGTGGTCTGCCACTGTTTCATAGTTGCTTTAATGTAGTTAATCAGTGTAGGGTGTATCTTATCCATTTTAAAGCACTCTTCTATCCATGAATGTGGGATAATATGAAATGCCTTTTTGTAGTCAATCAATGCCATACTTAGAGTCTTCCCCATCTTACAGTTCTCCACTATAATTTTAACAAGAAATGATTCTTTGTTCCATATGACTTTCTTTTATTGCCCTTTTGTTCTACTGCCATAATTGAGTTTTCTTCTAAATTACTATAAACTCTGTCAGCATCAATTCCCGTGTATAGTTTATACGTCATTGGAAGACAATTTACCAGTCTATAATTTTTAGGGTAGCTTGCAGGTTCACTCTTAAGTAAGAGCATTGTTTTTCCTGTTATTAACCAGTGTGGTGTGTGTTTGGGGTGCACATATAAATAGCTCTTACTCATGGCTAAATCCTTGTGCAAAGAAGTTAACACTTTAAGCCAACAGTTAGGTACTGCATCTGGGCCTGGGGTTTTCCAGTTAGAGTCTTTTCTCAACTTTGTTTCAATCTCTCTGGCTATTATTTCATCCCATTTCATATCAAGTACCTTTAAACTTCTTATGCCTTCTTTTACCTTTTCTATCCATTTAGCATCTTTGTTATGTTCCACAGGATCTTCATAGATACTTCTCCAAAATGTATCTACTTCCTCTTTTTTGGCTGTCTTTCAATTCCCTTTACCTCATTTCCCAATTCTCTATAAAACATTTTTGGGTCATCAATAAATTGGTTATTTTGTGCTTTCCCCTTATATTTATCTTCGTATCATCTAAGTATTTCCATCTGTTTTGAAATTTTTAGTTTGTTATCTCCAATAGTGCATGGTAGATCCTGGTCTGTTCAATACTGCACAGTGCTTTTATCACATCTATCTTTCTTAGTATTTTTGTTGAACTCTTCCCACTTCTATAATCTTCTAATAATGACACTTCTTGCCTTAGCTGCTTTATAGTTTTCTCTGTTCGATATTTCCATGATGGTATTCACTTTTGCCCCCTCTTTTCCCTCGCTACCCTGTTTTCCTGTGGTAGAACTTTATTAGTTATTAATTTAGCAGCTCAGTAATATATTCTGTTTACTTCTGTTATATCACATGGGTCTCTATGGACAGTTCTAATTACTGTGTTTATTTGTTTTATCAAGCTTCTGAATTTTGGGGTGTTATTTACCTTCTGCAGTCTATTTCTCTCATTGATCTTGATATATCTGTCTTTGTCTATTAAATTAAGCAACTCTTCTCTTAACTCATTTTCTTCCATACTGAGGGCACATCCCTTGTTTTTTGTTTCCTGCGGGTATTTTATAGAAAGTCCTATACCATCTTCCTGTGGCACATTCTCTTCAATTTTATCTTGTGCCATCTGTTGCTCTGTCACATGGTAAGTCACTGGCCTATCACTCATCAACATTGACTGCATCAGAGTTCCACAGTTTCCTGTTCCTTTCCTTGCTGTCTAGCTTTAAATGAACATTTATACTGGTTTCCTTTGGAAGGCTCCAAAATATCTTGATATGGCACCTGACCAATTGCTTCCAGTTCCTTCCCTTTAATTTGGATATCCATTGCTCTATCCTGTTGTGGTGTTTTCTGTATTTGATTTACTACACTGAATCCTTCTCTTTGCAGCTGTTCCATAACCTCAGTTTGTATTTCTTTGACTTCTCCATTAAAAATCTCTTTTTCTACTTTTGCTCTTAGTCTTCTTATTTTTGTATTGTAAAGTTTTCCATATCCAGATTCCTTTCCCTATACTTTTCTTCAAACATCTTTGGTGCTGCTCTTTTTGTATTGGTTAATTTTGCATTCTCCTTTGCATAAATATTAAACCATATTAAATCTATTTTCCTTTCTTCACGTCTCCTGATCTTCTTCCTTTTCCTTATTTCTGATTATGTAGCTTAGCTGATGACCACTTACACTATCAGGTGGGGTGCCACTTGTGGCAACATTGGTGTGGGTGGATGTTAGAATCCAGTCTAGTATGTATTCTGTAGATGTAGCCTTGTAAATTCTAGTTGGAGTCATGATCAATTGAGAGAAGCTCAAATTAATTTGTTGGGTTTTCCAGGGCTAAGTTTTGCCAGTCTATGTTGACATCTGTTAGCAAGATGGTTTCCAGTCTTATGTTGGCCAAGATCCAGGAAGGCTCTTTTTCAGGATAGGAATGTTGTTACTAGGTGGTATGCATAGATTGTGATGGCTAGAGCTTTGTGGAGTACGATAAGAAGTTCAGCACTGTTGAAGTCATAATCTTTTCAAGTCAGATCAGCCTAAGTTTAGATTTTTAATTTAATTATACCAGATGTTGCCATAGCAGTAAATGTCACATGATAGTACATCTACTTTGTCAAAGTAGCCTAACAAAATAAAATGCATAATAGATTCTTTTTTTCTAAATACTGTAATTACATTTAATCTGTGTTTAAAGCAAACTTTTCATATTTTGTATACTTTTTTAAGCTTTTTTCTATGTCCCTTCACTGAAAATGGGTCTTTTTGGCCTAGGTGGCCTTTCCCAATAAACAAACCCAAACATACTTCTGAACTGTCCAAATTTTCGCAGAACATCCAGATTTTTCCTCATATTTTAGTCTGCTCCTAATAAAATTTGTGGTTTTCTGGCAAATCACTGAGGATTGAAATCAATAAATAATGACATGCATTTGAGATTCAGACTTTATAGCCTTCAGAGAATACATGCAAGCACATATTCTGTTATTTTAACAATTTTTTTTTAAGTTTATAAGAGCAATTTGTAAAATTTGTCCCTATTTGTGGGTGTTATCCCCCCATTATTTTAGGCTTTGTCTAGATTTCTTGTGCTAAGAGGTTGAGAGGTCTGACCCCAAATAAATAAACAGGTCTAGTTCCACAATACATTGTGGTGGCTGGAACCTTTTGTTAAGATTGAGAGGTCTGAACCCAAATAAATAAACAGGTCTAGTTCCACAATACATTGTGGTGGCTGGAACCTTTTGTTAAGAAGCTGAAGCAATTATTTTTAGTTAGTAAATTTACAAATACATAAGTAATCAATAATATATCTATAACGAATTATGGTGGTTGGGACCATTTTCTATTAATAAAAGATGATCGTTCTATGTTAATGAATCAACAAACAAATAATTAGGAGTAGATCCATACTGCACTGTTGTTTCTAGATCTTTCACTTAGAAATAGAAGCAATCATTTTGAGTTATCGAAATAACAAATATACGAACCAATGATTAGAAGGCCATCCACTATGGAGTATGCCAGTTGGAACCCTTTGCTTAGGTACAGGAATAAATAATCAGGACAACATTGACGTTCTACTGCTATGGCTTTTTAAGAGTTTTTTTTTTCTTTTTTGTCTTTAATGAGGAAAAAGCAGTAAATATTCAGCCTCAAAGACTCAACAGGCTTATGGCCTCTGTGACCTAGTGGAATGGCTATAACCAGCTTGCTTTGTGGACTTTTCCTGGGTCAAGTATCTTAAATGTAATTGCAATGAGATATAACATCTATGGAGAAAATAATCTTAAAGAAAATAATGTGGAATTTCAAATGAACCCAGCATGGTGAAGAACTATCAAACTGAACAAGATAAAAACGTGATACTGTAGGAGTAACAAGCTATGCTACACCTTTCTTATTTGTAGGGATACGTTCATATGGTGGAATATTTATTATGCTATGATAATAAGTTGCATATGGGATGTAGTTGTCCTTTAAACCAATTGTATCAACAGATCCTGTCCTAGATCTGTTTAGATCCCTGGGAAAAAAGAGATCTTAAGGAACTGGGGGAATTGCACAGTGGTGACCCTGTTAAAAGGAAGGTCTACAAGCATATAAAAGAACTATAAATCATGTACCCTGATATCATTAATGGGTAGTGCCATTATTAGTCATCAGAAATTATTCTGCTACACATATTTCCTCTTGTCTATTCTAGCACTGTGTTTTATATTAGTCCAGTAAACTCTGACTTGTTCAAGGGGTAGGTGCGTTTGTAATGACTGATAGATCTCAATGCACAGTTACCATCTCATTGTCATCACAAAATTTGCAAATATTGTATGTATGAATGCTGTAAATAATGCATTGTATCTGTATCTGCTTTATCCCTTCAAGTTACAGTATTTAATTTGAGTTGTTGAATTGTACTTTGTTTATTTCATCATCTCTCCCCAGTATTTGTATGACCTGCTGACTCAATTATTGTTTGCTTTGTAAAATGTTTTATAATGTCATTGCATGTTTTTGTCTAGAGTGCTTATCTCTGAGACTGCTGAAAATATGGTCACCCCAGATGGATATTCCCAGTTAACAGTTGTAATAAATAGATATAATAAAAGAAGCTTAAGGGAAAGGCTGGTATGATACCTAAAGGCCAAAAATCTGAAATGAAAGCCAACATGGCTTCACAATCAAGAAATCCTGCAAGACAAACCTTTTTTTCTGTTCTGAGTCAGTGACATTGGAGGTACACAGAAAAAGTGAAGGAGATGTGGTCTATCTCAGCTAGGCTCCAACTAAGATGCTTCAATGAAAGCCAAGGGTGTGTTAAGACCTGTTGCAAAGTTTGAAGACTAGGAATAAAATTATGTAAAAAACAAAAAACACCGCACAGAATGCCACTAAGTCATATTTTAATCAGGTTTAAGTGCTTTTGTTCTAAAACATACAGAGCTTCTTCAGAAACAGTTGTAAAGCTGGTTTACTCCATTTAAAAGGCCTCAAGGGAGCCAAACCAAGTTCTTAAAGAGAATTCCTAAAGAGATAGAGCACAAAAAAGGACAAAAAGCATGCATAAATACAAATAGCTAAAACATATTCAAATAGCAGCCTTTCAATATGAAATTGTAAAAAACATACTGGGTTTGGTAAAAATTGCTATTAAAAAGTTCACTTGAGTAAAAATACCATATAAACAAGTACTTGAGTTTTTTTGGCAGCTCTTACTTAATGCAGCAGTGGTTCCATGTATTAATGATTTTGTTAGCATTAAACCCAGTCTAAGACGTAATGCTGCTATTATTTAATTTTCTATTCTGGATGTAGTATACTTACTTATTTAATTTATTGGGTATTTTTACTCAAGTGAACCTTTTAATAACAATTTTTACTAAACCTGCTATTTGAATATGTCTTTAGCTATTTGTATTTATGCATGCTTTTTGTCCTTTTTTTTGTATGTCTCTTTAAGAATTCTCTTTCAGAACTCAGTTTGGCTCCCTTGAGGCCTTTTAAATGGAGTAAACCAGCTTCACAACTCTTTGTGAAGAGATTCTGTATGTTTTAAAATGAAAGCGCTTAAACTTCATTAAAATACAACTTGGTGGCATTGTGTGTAGGTTTTTTGTTTTTGCTTTGTTTTTTTTTTATATAGTTATTTAGCACACTGTTTTGTGGAAGTTGTTTTTGGTTACTAGGAAGAAAACAGTAAAGGAAGAATGCTGCATAAAGTAATAGTTAGGGGTGTTACTGAGGGGAATTTTATCCAGAGATAAAAAAATAACCACCAGCATGTTGAAGAGAATGATTTAGGAGATGCACTCCTCTGAGTGTATGTGATGGCAATAATGCTGTACACAGCAAATAGGACTGGCCTACATGCAAAAATCACCAAATGAGATAGACAGATGATGGGAAGGTACATCTAAAAGGGACTTAAACAGGCTGGAATCATGGGCATACAAATTACAGCTGTTGTTGTTTGTCTTTCGGCTTTTCCCGGTTAGGGGTCGCCACAGCAGAACTCCGGTCCGCTAATGATTGGCAGTTGTTTTTTTTTTTTATCATGTCAAGTTGCCAGCCCAACACCCAACCTTCAACGGAGGCATGCCCATTCAACAAATTCCAGCTAATTCTGAATAATTACAAAATCCAAGGTGCTCCACCCTGAAAGTATTGATTTGCAAATTGGATAAAAGTTTCAAGTTGCTTAGTTGCAAGCAAATGAACAGAAATACCTAAAATTAATAATTTCTGTGGTGACGAGAGGACAGCAGACAAGATTAATGTAATTGCAAGGTTCATAGCAAGATAAATAGCCTGTAGTGAAAGGGAGTTAATCTTAAAACTGTGCAAGGCACTGTTGAGAATGCAGCTCCTGAGTCAGAATGAAGGGGCTCCAAGCTAATAGTAAAGGTTGAGACATAGATCCCTATTAAAGAACTTTTTGATTGGTAAGTGAGGACAAAAACTGGGCAGTTAGGGGCTGTATTCACCAGCAGCAAGAAGTCAAACAGGAATAAGATATGAGTCCAGTAGAAAATTGATGAGTTTGTGAAGTGATTGAACTGTGAAAAAGTACAGGAGATTCAGGAGAGGTAAAACCTACACTTTTGAGGGAACAGTCCTAATCTGATATGAGGAAATACTTTTTTCAGAGACAGAGTTGTATATTGGTAGAATGAACTTCCTAAATGGGCAGCACAGGGAATCTGTGAAGACTTTCAGAAGGGTTTAGGACCAGGGAAATAAACATTTTTGGTGTGACTGTGGAATACTAACTGCAACACCTGAGAAAATAAATAAATCAAATGGCCCACTATTGTATATATATATATATATATATATATATATATATATATATATATATATATATAGATAGATAGATATATATATATATACACACACACACACACACACACACACACACACATATATATATATATATATATATATATATATATATATATATACACACACACGTATAAATGCAGAATGATGTGACTTGTGTAGCTCTGCTTGTCGATAACCTGAAACATGTACATCTTTGTTATACCTGCAACTAAATGTCAACCAAAGCCAAGGCAAGGCCAATACTGTTGCTAAAAACAATATGAAAGCATTACACTACCTATAACCCCTTATGATGTCAGTCATGTCCTAGATGGGTACGCATGGCAAATGACCAGAGCATATATCAGTAAATTAGATAAAAACAATATAAGACAATATATGATCAACAATATCACTCTACTTCCATTTGAGTGTTCCTAAATCTGTCAATAACATTATTCCTTAACTTTGTAAATAAATTAAAATTTTTAACAGAATGTTCAAGTTTGATCATTTCAATTTCTGTTATTTACACTAATAGTCTTTATCTGAATTAGAACAGCAGTCTGACAATCTGCTCTGTAACCAGTTCTACATGACTTGTTTCCTTGTTTCTATGCGACTAGCTATGCTCCATTCATCTTTGAAATCATTCCATGTTAGCAAAATTATATTAAATTCGTACAGCCACTCAGTCATGATACAAACTATTTACTCAGCTGCTCTCTTATATTTAAACAGATCATGCCTAGAGATATTTGCTTTCTAGCATGTGCTTACACTATGGATTCATCAAATATTGGTGAACTGGTAGTTATAATAGGCTTTGGCAATGTGACTCAATATTTTATATTTATTTCATAATGTGTGACTCTAATGTTTTTATTTAGCTTTGATGTGTATAAAATACCTAGCATGTGAACTTTCCAATGCTTTTGTTAAAATGTATGCATTTGTTGGAATATTTATATTTTTTTGCCTTATACTAACTATAAATTCTCAAATACTGATCATTGCACCACATATTACATCTAGTTTTATTGCAAAGAAATATATATGCTGTCAGAAGAAAAAAGACTGTTTATTTACTTAGCCTTAGGTAGGGTTACCACCTACATTGCATATGTAATTTAAAAGGAATGCAACATATGAAAGTGCAAGTGCAAACAACAAATATAAACCTAATCTAGATAAAATGACATAATCATATCTCTCACTAAAACCTTGCATGATCATATCCTAACAGGTGACAGCAGATAGAAACTGCAAAACAGAGTTAAAAAAGGAGCATGACCTCATCGGATAATGTTAAAAGCATGTAAATTAGTTCCGTTTCGACATGCCATGCTTAGTAATGTCTGAAAGAGGAATGTGTTGTTGCTCGTATTTGTGAACAGCTCAGTTATTTTATGATTTGTAAAATTCCCTCATTGTTGTATACATTACGTGTAATAAAGAAAGTAGAATGCCATTCATTTTCTACTCTGTACTCCGCATTGTCAGCTGGTATCTGGTGACGGACAACATGCCAATCCATGTCAAATGCTTAATGACATACATGCTGCTTGTATTTATTACAGCATTGCTTCTTTATCAGTGCTACTTTATGCAGTGCAGTCTACTGTAGTTTTGTTTCAGAAGTGCTGGAAGTATTCCAGCTGCTTTTAAACAGTGCACTGCACCAGTGGTACTGTATTTCAATTATATAGGATTTCAGCACTTCAGATTTGAATGCATAGTACTAGTTATTGCTAGCTGTTGCATTAAGAACCTTTGTAATAGACTGAGCTTTGGGATGGCTTGTGTATGCTCAGTGTAAGTGTCACCATAAAGTTGTTAATCAGAGCCACTGCTGCAGTAACCTTTAACTATACGAGTTAGATCCTGCCAAGGATACAACAGTCAGGCAGTCTTCCAAAATCTCTGATCCCCCTCCACAAATGAAAGCATGTTACAATAGCTTAAGCTTCAAAGTGAGAAAAGAACAGCCTGGGAGCTAAATACCCTTGGTAATTTCTTGCTGCCCTCAAGAGTGCCCCTCCTTGGCTTCAGCAGATTGATTTTCAGCTCCTATCTTTCATTGCTTTCTTATTTAATTTTTGGTTTATTTTTTCCAAGAATAGGGACTGAGTATCTTCAAGAAGAGCAGCATCATTAATGTGATTGACTATTTTGCCAGAAATGTCTCAGTTGCTAGGATATTGTTAGCTGAGATGGGTTATTTTTATTTAGGACACTTATCTGTAGTAAACGTGTTTTGCTTTTATACTATCTGTGTTATTTTGGGGAAAACTATAGATTTTTTAAGGAGAAAAATGTACTGTTTGTGCATTTACTTTAGAAATTTATTGGGAATAGTGTGGGGTAGTGTAAGACTATGTAGTGCTTGTGAACAATTTAGTGATAACTTACTTTCTGACGAACTCTTTCTAACTGCACTTACTGGTAAACAAGTGTTTCTTTGGCCGGAACATAGGAAAACTTTGTGTGCCCATTTGTTCCTCCTCCTGCTGCTCAAAAAAAAGAAAACTACAAAGGAGTTCTCTTTGACACCATGGGCTCAGTCACTGTCTCAACCACTGGTGAGTACATCTGTAGTATCCATTAATTGTTCCACAGACAATGCACTGGTTTCCCTAAGACCCTCTGGGTACTTCCTATCACCACCACCATGGACCAGTGGCTAGCCAAATTCTCTGTAGCTGTGTCCATTCCAGGCATATGAGAACCACTTTCTTCAGTCATGGGAGCTTCACTGGAAAGTTCTTTCCCATATGTCTGAAGTAAAACACCTGTTTCCCCCAGGTTAAGTGCCATCATTGTGTGGATGTCCTCAGAAAAAGAAACAAAAAAATTAGACATAATTCTTCTGAAAACAGTTTTCTATAGATAAGATTAATTACTTTGGTTAAAGGCTTATTGTAGGGTTTGAATTCAGTGGAACAGCAGGGAGACTTGACTGAACAACATAGTTCCAAAATACCTGAGAATTCTTTATCAAATAATTCTAATAAGGATGCTGATAGGGACATGGCTTCTTATGTGTTTTCATCAGATGTCGTGATCTGAATCTGAGGAGAGTGAATCCTCAGTTTCTTCTGTAGAGGACTTTTCTTTTGCCGAGACTGTGTCCAGAATGAATAATTTATTTCAGTAAGAGCAGGTGGATGTTCCCTCTTTTTAAGCAGATATTATGACATGAATAAGAAACGGTCACAGTACGGCAAAAGCACAAACCAGCGTATATATAAACTATTTATTTGAAGCGCTTTTCGTGTGCTCAATAAACACACTTCTTCAGAAACCATAATAATACTAAGCATTCATATATATAGTCATATCAATTAACAATTCAAATAAAACCCGCCACTCAATTACTTAAAGGCACATGCATATAACAAATTCATATTAAATAGATCTGAATTCAAAATTCCTACGGATGTTGATAACATCTCTATAATATATTATATTTATACATAAAAATCAATATGAAATCGTTTAAATATATCCTAAAAAGTATATATGTTGGGCAAAAAACATTTGTTAAATAAAATGAAATAAAATAAATACAAATGGTGTGCTATAAACCAAAAACTGTTATAAGTGACAACACTAATAACTAATAGTAAAATATGTATATCTATAAAAAATAATAACCGTATAAAAAATCTATATACAAAATGTGGAACATTTGTGTACTCCTTATATGGAATTATATATAGATATTACGGTAAAAGCAGCTTTAACGTCTCAAACTCTTGAGCTTTAAAACGTTGCTAATGGAACAAGTTTCGTTAAGACCTGGGTGATTTTAAGCATTAAGCTTAATCTGCCATTCTAATTCCAGTTCTTCCAGTCGCAATGGTATTGGACCCCCTCTTTTATCTTGATTCACCTGATCTATTACTGAAAATGTAAAGCTATGGTCACTGTGCTGTTGGACATGTTTAGCCAAAGCATTGTCCAATTTCATTCTACTAATGGCATACCGGTGTTTGTACATCCTTTCACGGAGTCTACGCTCCATTTTGCCCATGTAGAACACAGGGCAACTTTGGCACTTTGCCACATAAACAACCATTCTTGTATTGCAATTAAACCTAGCTTTGAATTTAATATGATAAGCATTTACTGTTAATAAGTGCAAATTATCTACAAATTTTCAATAATTACAATCCTGGCATTTGAACATGCCTGTGGTTTTTGGGGGCACCCTTAGTTGTCATTCAAATACGGTTTTCAAATTGTTACCCCTCCTAAATGTGACACATAGTCCACCACCCATCTTAGCACAAATATTGTAATTAGTGCCAAACAAACCCCAGTTTTTCTTAATAACATCTAAACACAACCGACTGTGTAAATTATATGTGGTTACAAAACTGGGTGCACTCTGTACTTTAGAGCCATAACTGACTTCCAAGACATTGTCTGAATTTCAGGCAGTATTAACTTCTACAGCAGGTGATTGTTTGATCCGCACCAAGGATTGGTATGTACCATTTAATCTCTTCAAATTAACTTTGTGTATCAAATCATCCAATAATGTTACAGGGTAACCTCTATGCAAGAACATAGATTTTAAGACCTGGCATTCTTCCATGAAATCACTGTCCTGACTCACAATACGTGCTGCTCATACCAATTGTCCTTTAATAACAGAACGTTTCTGATGGTAAGGATGGCAGCTTGTAAAATGCAAGAAAGAGTTAGAATAAGTTCTTTTCCTATAAATGGTAGCTACAATGCTGCCTAATTCCCTATTCTTGGAAAGCCATATATCTAAAAAGGCTATTGCTTCTGTATTAAAAGATGCCGTAAATTGCAGAAATTGCGTTGACTCATTAAATATTTGCAATGGCTCTACGAAGGTTTCTCTTTCTCCGGTTCTTCACCTACCAACACTGCTAACCAACAGGAAGAGAAAGGTAATAGCAGTTTTTGAAATGATATTGTATTTAAACTTAAATCCTTGGACAGTTATTTAGTCAAAGTTAAAAAGTTTCAACTTGAAATATCTTATTTTCGTGAATGCCTTAGGCAGAAAATTGTGCCAAAAGGTTTCAGACATTACCAGTTTCCAACTGGTCTTGTCATTAACTCTGAATTTCATAAAGAATTACTGGTTTTATTCGACCGCCAAGGACTTGACCTTTTGGATCTTATGGTTAAGCACTATAATATCTGGGTTAATGACTTGACTGTTAAAGTAGCTGAACTTGATAACAGCATTAAACTGGATGAAGAATTTTTTAGGTATAAATATGAGTATGCTCGTGTGTTTTCCAGTATTGAACAGCATTTGGCCAAACTGAAAAGTAATAAAGTGAAAAAGTTAGAACGAGACAGTAAGGCTTACCGTGATGGCACTGCTTACCCAATGCCATCAGTAGCCCAAGTTTGGTGAGAACCTTTAGTATGTAATACATTAGTATCCAATAACAATACTGGTTCGGTTGACCAGCAACAATGTGGCAATCATAGGGTTCAAATTAATGATATAAATCAACATCAAAGTAGTTCACGTGCAAATACTAACCATGAAAATAAACCTGAATTAAGGAGAAGTGAGAGGTTACAACACCTTTATCAGGGGTCTAATAGTGAAACCGGTTTAGATAATAACCATAATGAAAATTTTCAATTTGTCAACCATATGGGTGCCAAACCCAAACAGTGGAAGAATTTTCAGCCGAAAACTTAGCGGAAGTCGAACAAATACAAGACTTAAGTATAGACTCTTTGACATTGCCTTTTGTCAATTTATTATCTTGTGACATTTTGCCTTATTCTAGTACTGACAATGTTGTTGATTGTTCATTAAATGAGATTGAAACAAGGAAACTACCTGTTGTTATTACCAATAAGACGGGTGACTTTAAAGTTTATAATTTTTCTTCTGCCATTATTCCACCAGATATTGTTGATTTTCTTTCTAAAGGTTACACGTATGTTCCGATCCAAAAATTTGATCTAGTGAAAACTATAATTGATCTTAAGGTTTTCACTAGGAAGCTAAACTTTTTATTAATAATGGGTGCAAGTACTAAAGAACTTAATGATGACCAGTTTTATATCTCAAGCACTTTTAATCCTCCCTTGCACCCATTATTACAAGTTTTTGAACAGTTATGTGAATTGGATTTTAGGTAGTTTTTAAAAAATAGATCGCCTTTCAGGGGTGATAATGATGTCAGTAAATTTGAATATCAATGTCTAGAATACATTAAATCTCAGAACATACATATTTGTAAACCTGACAAGGCTGGGGGGCTCGTGGTTTTTGACAAAACTGATTACGTAGATAGGATGCATTCATTATTGGATAATCCTGCATACGTTTCGAGTTCCAGGTCTGAGGTTAATGGAGCATATAATTCTATTAAGAGCATCATAGAAGAAATGTTCATTGAAGGAAGACTAGAACAGAATATTTATAATTATTTGTTCACATCTTACCCTAGATACCCTTGCATCTTCAGTATTCCGAAGATACATAAAAATGATATGGATCCCCCTTTGAGACCCCTAGTTGATGGTAGGGGCTCACCAACTTATTCTTGTGCAAAAGTTGTGGATTCTATACTACAAAAATATGTGATCAAGGAGAGTCAAATATGTAAGGATTTGTGGTCCTTCCTCCAGAATTTAGATAACCTAGAGCTTAGTATGAATTATAACTTTTTACAGTGGATGTGAAAGATTTCTATACTTGTATAGCTCAGTTAGGTATAGAATGGGTTAGCCTCCTTTTACAGAGGAAAGGGGCTCCAGCTAATGAGGTAACACTAGTAACTGACTTGTTGGAAATTGTTCTTAATAATAATTTTTTTATGTTTGGTGACAACTTTTATTTGCAAAAAGTCAGAGTAGCTATGGGCTCCCCTTGTGGGGCCAGTATAGCTAATCTGGTCATGGCTTATTGGGAATCTGAATATGTCTTCAATAAGCCTAGATTTGGAGACCAGATAGTATACTACACCCATTTTTTGGATGATATTTTCATCCTACTTAAGGGTGATATTATTTATTTTATTTATTTATTTATTTATCATTTGTTGACCGGGAAAGTCCGACTAGGTTCCACAGAGCCTGTTTTCAGTGGAGGCCCGGGGAGAAATGCGATCAGTAATACTATTTTGCAAATATTTAATGAGTCAATGCAATTTCTGCAATTTCTGGCATCTTTTAATACAGAAGCAATAGCCTTTTTAGATATATATGGCTTTCCAAGAATAGGGAATTAGGCAGCATTGTAGCTACCATTTATAGGAAAAGAACTTATTCTAACTCTTTCTTGCATTTTACAAGCTGCCATCCTTACCATCAGAAATGTTCTGTTATTAAAGGACAATTGGTACGAGCAGCGCATATTGTGAGTCAGGACAGTAATTTCATGGAAGAATGCCAGGTCTTAAAATCTATTTTCTTGCATAGAGGTTACCCTGTAAAATTATTGGGTGATTTGATACACAAAGTTAATTTAAAGAGATTAAATGGTACATACCAACCCTTGTTGCGGATCAAACAATCGCCTACTGTAGAAGTTAATACTGCCTGGAATTCAGACAATGTCTTGGAAGTTAGTTATGGCTCTAAAGTACAGAGTGCACCTAATTTTGTAACCACATATAATTTACACAGTCGGTTGTGTTTAGATGCTATTAGGAAAAACTGGGATTTGTTTGGCACTAATTACAATATTTGTGCTAAGATGGGTAGTGGACTATGTGTCACATTTAGGAGGGGTAACAATTTGAAAACCCTATTTGAACGACAACTAAGGGTGCCCCCAAAAATCACAGGCATGTTCAAATGCCAAGATTGTAATTATTGAAAATTTGTAGATAATTTGCACTTATTAACAATAAATGCTTATCATATTAAATTCAAAGCTAGGTTTAATTGCAATACAAGAATGGTCGTTTATTTGGCAAAGTACCAAAGTTGCCCTGCATTCTATGTGGGCAAAATGGAGCGTGGACTCCGTGAAAGGATGTACGAACACCAGTATGCCATTAGTAGAATGAAATTGGACAATGCTTTGGCTAAACATGTCCAACAGCACAGTGACCATAGCTTTAAATTTTCAGTAATGGATCAGGTGAATCAAGATAAAAGAGGGGGTCCAATATCACTGCGATTGGAAGAACTGGAATTAGAATGGCAGATTAAGCTTAAGGCTTATAATCACCCAGGTCTTAATGAAACTTGTTCCATTAGCAGCGTTTTAAAGCTCAAGAGTTTGAGATGTTAATGCTGCTTTTACCATAATATCTATATATAATTCCATATAAGGAGTACACAAATGTTCCACATTTTGTATATAGATTTTTTTATATGGTTATTATTTTTTATCGATATACATATTTTACTATTAGTTATTAGTGTTGTCACTTATAACAGTTTTTGGTTTATAGCACACCATTTGTATTTATTTTATTTCATTTTATTTAACAAATGTTTTTTGCCCAACATATATACTTTTTAGGATATATTTAAACGATTTCATATTGATTTTTTATGTATAAATACAATATATTATAGAGATGTTATCAACATCCGTAGGAATTTTGAATTCAGATCTATTTAATATGAATTTGTTATATGTATGTGCCTTTAAGTAATTGAGTGGCGGGTTTTATTTGAATTGTTAATTGATATGACTATATATATGAATGCTTAGCATTATTATGGTTTCTGAAGAAGTGTGTTTATTGAGCACACGAAAAGCGCTTCAAATAAATAGTTTATATATATGCTGGTTTGTGCTTTTGTGGTACTGTGACCATTTCTTATTCATTTCCAGTTGTTTGTTATTGTTTTGGTTCTTAGATATTATGACATGTTGCAGTTGGATATGCCACACTATACTCCTATTCTACCTATTATGTCAGCCTTTTGTCGATGCTTGTGACTTAGCATGCAATAAATCTTCAGCCACTAAAAAGGCAGGCAGACTTGGTAAAAGTTCTTTGGTCTAACAATTATTTGTTTTTTTCATTTTATGTCTGACTCAGCAGCTATTTCTATTTCTTTTCCAATTGTGAATTAGTTTTTGGTCAGTTCTAATCCTTCTCTTTCTGACAAGGATGGTAAAGCCCTTGACAGGTTTAGGAAGATAATTATGAACTGCCAGGCCCATATGTTGAAGAACATGTTGCCTTGCTATTACAGTTGAGGAACATGTCTGCCTCTTTACCTTCAGAAGGTAGGCCCTTTTTGAGTCCTATTATTGCTACTCATTCTAATCTGTCTAAACATTCTTTAATGAATGAGTATGACTGTACTGACTCTGTGTCTAGGATGCAGCTACTGCGACTGTGATGACATGATTTGTCTGGGTACATAATCAGAAGTTTTAAGAAGAGATGAAATATGAGATTTTGAATTCTCCTTTGGATACGGAACATTTGCCATATCCTTCTGCTACTCAGGTACTCAAACAGTTTGATGAAAGAGGCAAACTCATTAAAGGGAGTGAATAAAAAATTTCAACCCTTTTTCCTTAAGTCTACTAAATCATCTGGTTTCTTTTTTAAAAACTAAATTAAAACAAACAGTCCAAATAAGGTTTTGAAAGCAAGGCTCAAAGAAAAACATAATAGGAAGGATCAAATAAAAAGCAGGGATGCTTTCCAAAAAAGGAACAGTACTCCTCTTCAAAATGACTGTATCAGCATTAACCTCTGTACCAGAGACTGATCTTCAATCGTCCATTTTAGTATCAGATTTTCTTGGATATAATGGTTCTAAGAGTAGCTAATGAGGTTTACAATTGGCACTCAGAGGAAGTACCTCCTTTCCTGGCTATTCCTCCTCATGTCTAAACCAGACATAAGTGCTATCCCTTTGTTCTAGAGTATATGTTTTCCTTGGGGGGGGGTCATAGATGTTATCCCTCTAAAGCAAATAGGGAAAGGATTCTATTTAAGAATGTGTCTGGTGCCAAAGAAATAAGCAACCTGGAGACCAGTGCTTGACCTTTCCTTTCACACCTTGTTTGTTAAAGTGTCAATGTTCAAGAAGTTGAACTCACATGGTCTGACACCTCTTATTCCTCTTTGGAGCATTTTGGTAACTCTACACCAAAACAAATCTTATTATCACATTCCTCTAGCCCAGAGTTACGAGCTGACTTCATGTTTTCTGTGTCTATGACAAGGCCCAGCTTCTGAAAGTTTTCACTGAGAACCTTGTCATTGGGCAATGTAAGCAACTTGAGCATGAAGAGCCTAGCTGTGTATTAACTTTAACTAGTCAAATACCTGCCTGCCCTGTGCTGGAAAGTGGCTGTGATTTTCCCCCAAAAGGAATAGTCCTTACACTGTAAGGACCACTTACTAAGGTGGACACTGTCCCTTCTATTGACCAATAGATTGCACTGTGCATGACAGTTGCTTAGTCTTCCTAGGTTCCTGATTTCTGCATTCTGTAAGTGAAAGAAAACCTGTTCTACTTTGCGCCTCCTTGTTAATTACTCTGCAGTGGCATTACACTTATTACTGTCTGTAATAACTGACCTAAGGGTGGGAGGGTCACTGTAGGAGAAGGTATTGTTAAATCTCCACTCACTTTGGTCTCCACTTCCACTCAGTCACCATTTTACTTGTCAGTGCAGGTGTGTGTCATGTGTTATTACATTTATATCTGTTCTAAGATAGTGTAGAACAATGAAAATACCTTGGTGGTTTGTTGTATTGGTATCGATTTCACTTAAATCAGATCAGCGTTATGTATGTTGAGCCTGTGCTCTTTAACAAGTAGGTATGTATTGTCTTTTGCTGGTGTTTTGGTATATATAGCATACTTCTGATATACCAGTTAATCCAATGAATGTTTACTTAGTGATGGTTTTATATTCTGCTTATCAGTGTATGTTATAATAATTTGCACAGTTTTATACACTGTATTACTGTGATTGTCTACCAGAATATATTCTATTAAAGCTGTTTTACATTCAGAAAATTTCTTGCCATCTCTCTCTACTCTTACAATATCCCATATTTTCTTGCAGTAACTCACTATGGTCATTATTCTATCTCTAGGTATAAGTATTAACTTTATTGCATCAATATAATATTACAGTTTAGTAGAGTTCTTCTCTTTTCTTTCCTCTCTGTTTTCTTTCCTTTCAGAGTCTGTGGTCATTCATCTGTTCCTCACCCTAATACCACAGGAGCTCTACGACAAGGGAAAGTTTTATTAAGAATAAGTCATTATGCAGTGTAAGCAAGCTTAACACGAAGAGCTTGATTAGTATTAACTTTAACTAGACAAATATGTGCCTGCTCTATGCAGGAAAGTGACTGTGATACTCACCGAAGGAGACATTCCTTGCACTGTAAGGACCATTTGATATGTTGGCCACTGTCCCTTTTCTTGTCCAGTAGATTACACTGTATATATCCATCAGAATACCTATTGTTAAATCTACTTTGACCTTATATTCATAGTGTTATGTTGTGATAATTTGCTCTGTGCAGCTCTATATAATGTATTAATGTGATTTTTAATGTGATTTTCTATCAGAATTCCTTATAAACCACTAAATCTGTTTTGAACTTACATTTGTAAGCTTTCTTACCATCTCTCTATTCTTGTGCTGCCTCTCCGCTTTAGCAATAATAATTAACTTAATTGTCTCAATATAAAATTACAGTTTTTTAGAGTTCTTCTCTTTTCTTTCCTTTTAGAGCCTGTGGTCACTACATCCAATCCTGCCTCTGATACTGCAGGAGCTCTACGACAATGCCCAGCTCTCAAATGTTTTCACTGAGAACTTTGTCACTGTGTGATGTAAGCAAGTTTAGCATGAAGAGCCTTCTTGCTTTGTATTAACATTAACTAGTCATTCATAGGTTCATAGGAGTGTACAAGGCTAATGGCCCTAGAGCCTTTAAAGCCTAGCCCATAGAAGTGCCCTGGCATTGTGGTCACCCGATGTTATTTCCCAGGCCTCTATCAAGTAGCACCACTGGAGTGATCTCTGGGGTGAACTTTTTATTACTCATCCACTCATCATATGCATTGCCTTTCTTGTTCTGGAAATTGGTTGGCACTTTTCCCGCAAATGATATGTCTTTGCAATCTAAGGACCACTTACTAAGTGGTCCATTGTCTTTTCTATTGACTAATACATTACACTGTATATGCCATTTATTTATTTATTGACATTTGATTACTGGGAATGTCCGACTGGGTAGAAGCCCATTTTCAGTGGAAGCCTGGGGAGAAAAGCTCCCAATTATTACAAAACATTTGAAGACCAATAATTTTACAATATTCAGAAATAAACAAAACATCTGCAGTTTAAATAATTATAACAAATTAGACATAATATAAAAACATGTGTTAAGAATCAGTACAAGTTATATGATAATCATATAATATTTAGAGAATTTTTAGACAGTTTGTAGAAATATTAAAGTTAAGTTAGTCTAATGAAAATAGTAATTGGAATATGAAGGGAGGGAAAAACAGGCTTATGGTACATTTAGTGAGAAAGTCAGGGAAGAGAATTTAAATTAAGTAAGTGAAGAAGGTAAAGTAAGGAGATATAAGGAATGAAAAGATCCGTTTCACATTTAGGGATAAAGTTTATCCAGGCTTTGAGCAAGAACAGAGCCAGATTTTAGCTAAGAAATCTTTCAGAGTGGTTTATAAAAGATTGGAAGGAGGGTATTGACCAGATGGACACAGATAAGGAGTTCCAGCCCTTAGCAAGCTTGCATGAGTACAGACAATGCCCAGCAGATTTAATAGGTTTGTAGAGAAACATGAGTTTTTGGTCACTGGATCGCAGTGACCAACTGAGAACATAGTTGTGTAGAATGTTTTTTAGTGCTGGACGGGCAAATGGATGCTGGATAATTTTATAGGTGTTAAGAACCTGTGCATATGTTAGTTGATGAGACAATTATAACCAATTCAGGCTTTTAATTAGGTCCTGAAAGAGACATTTGCTGCAAATGTAGTAACTTTGCTATAGCATTGTTCAAGTTTTAATTTTTGTGAAGCTTGGAGGTTAGTGAGGATGGGAGTGTCATAAACAAGAGTGGGAAGTAGATAAGCAGTGGCAGGTGTAGTTTTAATTGTGTCGGTGAGAATGTTTTTAGCTCTTTAAAGCATCCCCAGTTTTTGATGAGTTTTTCTTATGCAATTTTGTATATGCAGGTTGAATGTAAACTTATCATCCACTATCACCCCTAATAATTTGTTTTGAGAAGTGACATCACTGGCTGTATTATGAAGACAGAGGAATTTAATTTTTTTTTTTTTTCAAGAGAGAAAGATTTGGGACAAAAAGTAGTTGTTTGGTCTTTTTGAGTTGAGCATGAGTTGCAAGTTACAAAGTCATGTTTCAGTGGCTGTTAAAGCTTCTTGAGTAATTCTTTGGAAGTGTACCATGCTGTCAGATGTAAAACTGAAAGTGCTGTCATCTGTGTATTGCATTAGAGTGGCCTGTTGTGTAGATGTATAGAGTGTGTTGGTGAAAACTTAATTTACCCAGTTTCCTGGTTTCTGGATTCAGTAAATGAAAGAAAACCTGTTCTGCTTTGTTTCTCTTTGTTAATTGCTATAAACTGGTTGTTCCCTGTAATAACTGATCTAAGGATAGGAAGTCTAAAACCGTAGCCCCCCCAATTCCCACCCACCCACTCTTACTCTACCATTAAATTTCCCACATACACTTTTCACCTGTGACAGCAACTACATAACCCTCCCCAAACATCTTTATTACTATCATACATATACTCTTATTTTTATTTTCCCATGTCCCGACTTTCATCTAACATTTAGAATCATTCTGAACTACTTTCTCCCTCCCACACTGCTCTGCACTATATGCATTCATGCTCAGACCCCTCCACAACAGTACCTCTCCATTATTCTACAGTTCAACTTCTACTTTGTACAAATAAGCTCTTATTACTTCCTACCTTAACTATACCCTCAGTATCTGTCCTTTCAAACTCCTCTATTTCTTACATTTAAGAAACATAAAAGAAGATGCCACGGCAACCTAACTCTCTTCCTTCATAAAAAACACTTACTTCCTGCCTACCTTCTACAAACTTTCAGTCTACTAAATATCCTTCAGCACTCTTAACTCCTTGCTTCCTTTTTGATTCCAACATCCCCACTACCGGCCATCTGTAAAATTCACATCCCCTTACTTAATCCACTACTCTTCAGCTTATCTTCTATTATTCTCTTCCTAATGAGCCACGTCTCATCCTTCCATGACCTCAGTAATAGCTCTCAATGTCTCTCCAACTCTATCCCAACCACCTATCCATACCTCCTCCCTAAAGTCTCAGTACATTGCACCAAACTTATGTAATGATGTCCCTCACCTTTACTCCATATATAGACTGATTAACACCATTTTAATTCAAATCATAATAAAATTAAGTGGAAAATACTCTCCAAAAAACAAGAATCAGTAATACCCCAATATACGAAAATCCTTCTAAGAGGAGACACTCACCTTAATCCTGGCCCTACCTACCAGCATCAAGACAATTACCTTCCACCCATTACTCTAATCTCATAATGTCTTCCCCACACCCATATAATCTAACTTTCGGTACTATAAATATTAGAAACATAAGAAATAAAATTACTGAACTACCAACCTATCTAAATTACTCAACACAGGCCTGATATTCTCACTGAATCCGAAACTTGACTTAAATCCATCAGAAACACCTCCCTCCACCTATAATATTATCTGTAATATGTAATAAAGAGAAAAGGTCATGGCATTTTTTTAATATTTCCCTTCAACTACCACATTTCCTCCTACAAAAAAACAGTACCTAAATTCAGTTCAGCATGGATTCTTATTAGCTTCCTGAAAATAAACAAATTTAAGCTAATATTTCTTACTGTCCTTTATGTCTCCCCTGGCAACAATACAGCTACACTGGAAGATATCCTACATTAGATAACCATAGCAACATTGTAAGAAAAAAATATTACTAGGTGATGTCAATGTCAGTTGGTTGGCCATAACCTCTAACTCCCCTACATCTAGCAGGAACTGATACAGTCTCACACAATTAGTCAATAGCCCTGCAAATTATAACAAAATATCAAATTCCATTATAGGATCATAAGATGTTACTAGGCTAATAGCTGCAGAGCCTTCTAAATCCTAGTCTTTCATGCCCCAGTTTTCCCAATGATCAATTTTTATGGGCTAAAAATAGGATCATAGGATGTTTTATTATTATTAGACTGGATCTTAGTATCCTACCCTAGAAAAATCACCACCATGAGTACAATGTCAGACTCTGTCAGCAACCATTTCCTAGTCTATACAAGCATACATCTCATGCATCCACTTAAATAGCATGTTTATATGTGCTACCTATCCAAGTTTAACTCAGAAATATTAATTACTGCCCTAGCATCTATTAACTGGAACATCCTAAAAATCCTTGAGTTAGATGATACTGATGCAGTATGACTTTCATAAATATCCTAAACAACATTGCACCTCTTAGAAGGAAGAGACTAAAATCAGATCATGCAATTTGGTATCCAAAAAGTGTAGAATGCTAAATCAGGATAAAGAAATAGTGTGGAAAGAATAGCAAAGATATAAAACATCACAGTATCTCAAAAAATGTCAGAGTGCTCAGCACCCATACTTAAAAGCTAATAAATGTAGGCAAAAAAGCTATACTCTTACAACTTTCAGAACAATAGTATAAACAACCCTAGAAAATATTGGTCAGCCATTAAAAATTCACAACCCTAGCCCCACTCCCAATAACTTACCACTTGACACCGCAGTAGAATTCAACTCTTATTTCATAGATAGTATAGTGTCCAAAGCTGGATCACGGTTAAATAGGGCCCTAGGCAGGGTAATGGATCAGGGACCCCATGTCCTCACCCCTCCAGCTTCCCCACCCAACAGCCTTTCCAGTGTCCCATTACTTGTCTCTATCCCCAGCTAACATTAAACACTGTTCGAACCTGTTAGTGTGCATACTGTTTTCTTTCTTACTTCTACAATGTTTACAAATGTTGTTGTTCCTTCAGCTTTTCCCGGTTAGGGGTCATCACAGTGGAACTCCGGTCCGCTAATGATTGGCAGTAGATTTTCATAGTGCCAAGGTGCCAGCTCAATGTCCAACCTTCAACGAAGGCACACCCATTCACGCATGTCTTTTGAATGCCACTAGACCATGGGGAGGACATGCAGACTCCAAACAGAAGACGCTCCAGTCAAAAATCGAATGGGAGAACCTCTTGCTGTGAGGCAACAATGCTACCGCTGCACCATTGTGGCTTTAACCACCACTGCGGCTATTTGGATTTAATTTAATTTCAAATTTTGTAGAACAAACACTGATAATCAAACAAATATACAATACAGTCTCACAATGAAGACAGACTTAACATGAGCAACAGTAAAATTTTCTGCCTTTGAAACTCGCATTCATTGAAAAATGCATTGAAACCCACATTGATAGATAATGCATCTGGTCAGTAGCAGATTAAGTGTACCTTTGGGCTGTTTTCAAACCATGGGCCCCCTGCACACATTTTAGGGCCATGCATAAATCTATGCTTTTTATTCACCTTCCTGAGTGTATTAAATTATATTCTTTGTTTATTATTTTTATTTTTATTTATTTAACATTTGTTAACCGGGAAAGTCTAACTCAGAATGAAGCCAATTTTCAACGGAGGCTTGGAGAGAAACACTCCAGATGCATGTCTTTGAACATGGGAGGTAACCAGAGAAGCCAAAGGAAACCCACACGAATGCAGGGAGGACATGCAGACTCCGCACAGAAGGCACTTCAGCCAAGAATCGAACTGGAGAACCTTATGCTGTGAGGCAACAATGCTACCACTGCAGCACTGCGCCATCTAAAAGACACCCTTGCCAAGTATTGAACCTAGGACCCTCAAAACTACAGTCAAAGCAACACACCACTTGGCCAACTTAGCTGTAATTAGAAATGAAACACATAAACAGTGGCAAAAACATAAAAAACCCTATTATTTCAGTGCTTGTTAGAGTCAGTTTTAAATCTGTAGTTTTTTAACATTTTTTCCAGTAAGCAGTGAAGCAAAAACATGAACCAGTAATGACAAAGCTATCCATTTCAGAACATTTTAACCATAAAAGGCTACTCATACTACTGTCATTATAACCCACCAATAACAGCAATATGCACAATCTCTGCAGAAGTAAAAGTTATCTGAATAATTGCAAATTAAAGACATCTATAATTAATGAAAAGGCTGCTGCTGTCAAACAAATTTGCATTTCAGTGTTTCATTTACAAATTCAGTGTCTGCTGTCCATGAAAAATAAATTGCCTATACATAACATTTAAAAAACAGTGTGTTGATGATGTTACTATCTTGGGTCTCTAACACTATTAAAAATAAAACCATCATTCTCGGTGATGTAAATAACTGGTTACATTTTTGTTCTAAATTTCCATCCTCAAATATAAACCTATTTTATTTTACTCAACTTATCACCTCTCCAATGAGATCTAATAGTAATACTGAAGAGGGATCGATCCTAGACTGGATAGTAGTTTCTGACCTCCCTAAAATTTCCTTAGCTGGTACTCTCCCAAATGCTATAAGTGACCACCTCCCAGCATTTGTTCATAGAACAGCACTCTCCCTCCACAAGCAACATCATTACAAACATGTTAAGAATATTATGAAATTTAACTCATAGACATTCACGAATATACTACAAAATATTAATTGGACTAACTTAAAATATCTTCCTCTAGATGACGCACTGGATTACTTCAACACAACCTTTTTAGAAACATTAGACAGCCTTGCATCACTTAGAGTACAAAGGGTGAAAACTAACCATGCTCCACGGCTATTGATTATTTAATTATCTAATTATTCAATTACTAGCTTGTTAGAATGCATTTTAAATTGGTAGTGCTGTGTATCATTATTCAGTCTGAAGAAGTCACTACAGGTGATGAAAGCGCTTACTGTTTAATGTTTTATTAAAGCTTTTGGGTGTTCTCGGCCATCTTTTTTTTTATTTTTCTAACTAGAAATGAAACAAACAGTGGCAAAAACTTAAAACCCCCTCAGACTTATTGAGATTCAAAGAGCTCAATAACCAAGTAAAAAGATTAGTATCCAAAGACAAAAACAACTACTAATTAAAACTATCAATAAATCATAAGCAAAATCCCCCCAAAAATTATGGACATCTATTGGGTCACTTCTCAACTCTGGCACAAAAAGCAACCTGTGTCTATACCAGATAAAACACCAGAACAAACAGCCAGTCTCTTCAACTCACACTTCATAAATTCTGTTGCTAACATTTTATTTATTTATTTATTTATTTATTTATTTATTGCATTTGTTTACCGGGAAAGTCCACTGGGCCAAAAAGTGCCCATTTTCAGTGGAGAAGAGGGGAGAAAAGCTCCACAGAGGTGCAATACATACAAATACAATCTGATAAAGCAGAGTAACAATACAATACAATACATACAATCACCCGGATTCATGAATCCTCCATGTAAGACTTAATAAGTGTTACTCTGAGGCTGCAGTTGAATAGTATGACGTCAGCGTGCCATGAATATGCATGAGGGCATGCTGACTCAACCGTAAATCGTACACGGACCGTGTAAGAAAGCAAGGGGAGTGTCCGACTG
Organism: Protopterus annectens; assembly: GCF_019279795.1. Lineage (NCBI taxonomy): Eukaryota > Metazoa > Chordata > Ceratodontiformes > Protopteridae > Protopterus > Protopterus annectens. The sequence continues at coordinate 1,282,751,234 of NC_056744.1, read as the reverse complement.
CTGAACAGTCTAAATGTCCACGCCCCTGTAAGTGTTTGAAAAGTAAAAGCAAATACACAAGAGCAAGTCCACTCAAATGTCCCTGCACCCAACACCACACTCCCTGATATTGTAAACACCCATCACAGTTATAAAAAGCAAAACATTTAATTTATTTTTTTAAATTCCCAAAATAGCTGCTCGTATTTGCATGTGTGTGCACGGGTGTGCCCATTGCTTAGCTAGAGTTAGCAATTCTGACATGGAAGAGCATAAGAAAGAATGTTTATGCAAATCGCACCAAATAGCAATAGTGTAATGGTAGAGCGTTCGCACAAAGAAGAGGCATTCACGGTTCGAGTCCCACCACTCCCCTTTGTGTTTATTTTTAAATCAGTATATGAAATAATACCAGACAAATATGTGTAAATAGTATTAAAATGCAGTGAAATGGCCAATGTATCACTAAACAAAATAAATATTTTAAATGATCCTGATATATAATTGCCTGCAGGTAAGCTGCGCTTCACCCAGTGCAATAGAGTTGCTCATAGTTTAATAACGCTTAACCCAGCGCAATAGAGGTGCCCATAGCGAAATAGTGCTTTAACTAGCACAATGTGTTTGCGTGGACATGCGCGCCGTGCCAACCAGGGCACCATAGGGCACCGAGGAGCAACGTAGAGCAAAGTTGCTTAAATGCAGCCACACCCCCTAGCCTGTCAGGACAGTATGAAAATAAAATGCATGACAACGATCGAACCCAAAACTCTATGCATCAGAAGCAAAGTACAGAACCACTAAGCCATGACAAATTAGGGAAAGCAGCCACTGTTAACATACATATACTTACTAATGGTAGTTTAACCATTACTAAGCAGGTCTGCAGTCAGCCGAGAACTTTAAAAAATAGCCAATCACAAAAAAGTGCGGGAAATGCGGCATATTTAAGCCCCATAGGCGGGAATACACACCATAACTGATTGTAGCTCACATCTGCAGTTAGAATGGCTGGTGTCGGAGAGAGAACACGCTCCCGAGCACAACGTTGGGGTATCGAGGAGTTGAAATACATGGTTTGGCTCCTTGTCCACCGTCATGAGTCAAGACTCCTGCAGGGCCAGTTCCAAGGGACGGAGTGCAAGGCAAAGGCTTGGAACCAGTTAGCTCATGACCTCACCAGTGCCACAGGCGTTCCTCGGACTGGTGAGCAGGTCCGTCACCACCATGCAGACCTGAAGAGACGGAAGCAGGACCGCCTGAACCAATGGATACAGGAGACCCATGGGATGCAGGATGCCCCACAACTGAGTATGTAGCCATGGAATGCAGTATGTAAGAATTGATAATTGAGTATGTATAATGGATAGGTATGTCTCGATATCCCTTCATTTACTTTACAGCTGCAGGTGACCGTGCTGCGAATCAGCAAGCCTATGCTGATAGGCTGCTAAGGCAGTGCCACCAGGCAGGTTAGTGATTATTCTGCATGTATTGTTATATAAAATATGGGAAAGAGCATGAAAGAAAGTGTTGTAGTCCAATAATACAGCCATAAAATTGCCTGAATAAGTCCTCTGCATGCACCGTCAGATAAAAACGTCAGAGAGGCAGAAAAAGAGTGTAGTAACCCATTAAGAAAGGTAACATATGTCCGGAATACTATCTCTGCAGGCACTGTCATATAAAATAAATGAGTGAGCCTATATCTAACCTATTAATAAAGGTATAATATGTCTTGAACATGTCTGCCATATGCACCGTTAAAACAAATAAAGGAGTGAGCTTGTGGAAAAGTGTGTAATGTCATTAATAAAGGTCTAAAACCCGGAGTGTGTCTGTGTCACAGAGTTTGAAATATTGTTGTACCCTTGCATTATACAAATAGTACTGTTTGAAAAAGTGCTGGCAACCCAGAGTTGTGCAGTCCCATATAAAGTGGGTGTTGGAAGTGCGAGTAGCTGCGAAGCATATATACAGTCCGCAACAGTCAGTTACTGGCTGGCATGCATAAGTAAATCTGGCACACATGTAGCATGTTATTTTTTCCCCAGAAATGTGGTTGTGTGTCAAGAAATGCAGGGTTCTGTACAAATTGAAGTGAAAATGTCATGTGAAAACATCCCAGATATGTAGATAAAGAAATAGAAATGCAATCAAGAAATATGTAGCAGTAATATCTGCATCCTGGACAGTTACTATGTCAGATATAGGTCAGGCATATATTGAACTAGCCAAACCCATTACACAACCTAATGTATGGTGGCAAGTGTAATAATACATGTAGGGGATATACACCTACAGTCACTTGGAATGCAATGTAGACTAAAAGGTAATTATAAGATGTTAACTGAGGTTTTTTCTACACCCTACTGTATGTGCATAAACCATGCAATTCCACACTTCAATGGGTATGTGTAATCCTAAATATTTGTTGGGACATATATCCTATTGTTCTATAAATATTTGCATTCACGCTGATGCATGTGCCCTGTTTAAACACCACAATCATGGTGGCCTGTTGCTACCAAACATCCCTACATGCTGTTGGAATATCCACTGTGGTTCAATATATGCATGTGTTATGCTTGCTGTTCAACTGTTGGAACCTTAGTGTGTTGGGTTAATGGGAATATTACTGCATGCTGTTACAACTATTCTGGAATGCTGTTGTTTATGTTGTAATTAAACACACTTAATCACAGAACGTATGGGAAGGCCAGTCCCAGCGGACCCACCTGTCCCTCCTCAGCTGGCGAGTTCACCTGGCACCAGCAGGACCGGTGCCCAGCCCGGGCTCCCCTCCTCCGTTGGTCCTGTGCCACCTTCAGGTGGAAACGCTGCAGGGGATGGGGCTCGTCCCCCCATGCAAGCGTGGGTGAAGATGGGCCACCTGTCACCCTTCGAAGGGTCCGGGTTGTGGTGCGTAGGGAGATCAAGCGTTCAGTCGCTGATCCCCTATGCCAGCTCGAGGCGAGAGTGGCGCGTCTCATGGGTGAGCCTGCCCATCCTACGCAGCCCCCAGCACAGCCACCCTCATGGCTACCCCATGCAAGCATGGGCGAAGAAGGGCCACCTGTCACCCTTCGAAGGGTCCGGGTTGTGGTGCGTAGGGAGATCCAGCATTCAGTCGCTGATCCCCTACGCCAGCTCGAGGCGAGAGTGGCACGTCTCATGGGTGAGCCTGCCCATCCTACGCAGCCCCCAGCACAGCTACCCTCGGGGCTGTGAAGGTGCAGTGGTGACTGCCCATGGGTGGGGATCTCAGTTCCACTGTTACCATCTGTGGGCTCATGGGCTTGCGATTTCCAAACATCCGTCCCCATCAATTGTGTTCACCCACCCCATGTGTCATACACCGCCCCTGTATGCGTCTTGTCTGTCTTGTCTGTTTACTTCCCCAACCTACCTCCCCGGACATACCTACTTCCTCTATCTCACTTCCCACTCTCGCCTGAAAAAAAAACAAAACAAAAAGGGCAATCTGTACCCACAAAAAAATGACGCCCCATACATAGCTGCCCATTTCGCACACATGTCCATTGGACATGTAAACTGATAATTATAATTGGCAGTACAACATACTTTGTTGTCCTCACCCCTCTCCCAGGGGTGGAAGGTTTCAAATATCACTCCAAATTTATTGCATATGCACAGCTGTTGCTGGTAAAGAAATGGGCAGCTATGGACCTTCCTACACCTGTCATGCACATCCCGAGCTTGTTTACCTACTGTCTGTCCCTTTTTGTGCCCCCTTTTTCACCACTTTCCTATCTCCCCATTTTCTTTTCTTTCAAAGAAGTTAGTGCAGGGTTTAGCAGGAATAAGCACTTTTAAGCAGTAGTAAGCGGGTTTAAGTGAGTGTGTGCATGTGTGCGCTTAGCTTAGCATTGCTAAGCATCGCTAAGCATCATACAAACCCGCGCAAACCTGCTTACAACTGCTTAAAAGTGCCTTAGTCACTCTATGGCAGGGCCTTTGTTCTGCTGAGCAGCAAAAGGAAAAACTTCTGCCAGTCTCGAACCCCAGACCATTGATACAATAGACTGCATGAATTACCACTAAACCACAGCAGATATACGAATAACTTGGTTCTGAAATAAATATATCATGCATTACAATGAGGGAATGTAAATGGAAATTAGGAATGGTATAACACAAATCCTGTTCTGTGGGTCTTTACCAGCAGTTGTTGTGGAATTGCATGCCATGACTGTGAAAGGAGAACCAGCCATACTAGCAGAGAATAATGTTACAGTAGTACCTTACAAACACCACACAGTATCAGACCAGGATAAATACTGGCAAAGTTGAAGAGGGCAGAGGCCAGACTCCCCAACTGTGACTGCTTTACAGGGATGACCCTGATTTGTAAACCAATGTTAGCTGTGCCCCACTGAATCACTCTGAAAAGTACTAACTGTAGGCAAACACGTGTGGAATTACACGTAGTGAATAATGTCAATACGTGAGAGTAGACACTGCTTGCATGTCAGAAAAGGTGTACTTATACATATGCTCTGATTCCCAAGAAAGTCTCAACTGCAATATGGCAGTAATATATTGCAGGTGTATCTCACTTAAATGTACCTTTCACTGAGGCCTTACATATATATACCTGACAGTATCTGAGGCCTGGCAAAGGCAGAAACACACAGGCATATCAGCATTACTGCTGTTACACACTCAGCAAATAGCTTTGGAAGGAGTTCCACAAGTATGCCCTTATGTAGGAGTACAACACAGAAATATCACAGGATGTAGCCATGTACTGCTAGCAAACAACTGTGACAATGCCAATGTGCCACTGCTGAAAAGACTGGTGTAGTGCACAGACAAAGTATAATAGGCTAACCTATAGCTACCATCTGGATATGTCCACAGGTGTGAGCTACATAGATAGACTACTTGCCTTGATAAACTAACAGGTACACAGCAACCCTGTATGTTCAGTAAGATAAACCTCACATGATAATAAAAAATGCTCTTTGCAGTTCTGCACCCCTACCCAAAGGTACAACACACCTGTGTATTCAGGCAAAAACCAGGGTGTAGGTAGGCATACTCAGTACTGAACTATGTCCAGTTGTGTTGAGCAGCCTGTGCTAATGTCAACACAAACAAACCACAAACTGTTCAGAAGTGAGTAACGTAATAATTATTGTATAGCAGTTCACAAACACTGCATGTGCCACAGGAATACAGTGCAATAACCACATTTGTATGGCAGTTAATTGTGTAAGTCACAAATAAAGTACATACTCCCATGTATCCTGTGTTAGCATTTGGAGGGGTGAGTACATGTCTACACTGAGAAGTGTGTACTGGAAGCAGCAACATTCAGGTTTGAGTACAACATGCATATAACTGGCTACAACCCTAGCTTCAGATAAGAGACATATACCAACCTTCTGACTGACACACGAATGCAGGGAGGACATGCAGACTCCACACAAAAGGCACTTCAGCCAAGAATTGTTTACCTACTGTCTGTCCCTCTTTGTGCCCCCTTTTTCACCACTTTCCTATCTCCCCCACCTTGGAAAGAGCAAACAAGCATGGGCCTCACCTTGGAAAGCTGAAAGGGCTACGCCTACCTAACCTAGCATTTTATAGCAGTGGGCCACAATCACAGTGAATAATGCAATCACCACACAGCAGGCTGCATGCAATTACTGAATGGTGGGCAGCAACTGGTGCAGAGACTGTCACATGCACAAGTGCAGATACCTAGAAAAGCAGGCTGTACCTGCAGTCCACACATGCAATTCTATCATTGCAGGTGCTGGGAGATAGAGAGTGAGAGAGAGAGAGAGACACACGGACACAGACAGAGACACAACAGAGAGAGAAACTGAGACATAAACCGAAATAGAAGGGGAAAACCCAAAACAAACAACCAAAAAAAATAAAAATAAAAACCTACAAAACCGTAATACACAGAGCAGGGAAATACAAAGGTAAGGTATGTAACTCACATGTATGTGTTGGCATGTAGTAGATGTTCCTGAAGAGTACTCTAAACACTGCAAATCATCCATGTGTGGCAGTAGTATGTATCTATCTGTATCTGTACATGTGCATAGGGCAAGGGACATACTGCAACTGTTAGTGAAGGGTGGACATATATCTGTCATTGAAGGTTGATATGTGCACATATCTATGTAGGTCATAGTGTGTGGCCTAGAAAACAGCATGCAGTGCTGATATATGTCATGTGGTGGTTAAATGCTGTGGGACTGATTTGTCAGATCTGCTGTGTTACAGCCAGTGAGGCCTGTTAATGCTACATGGGCTGAGGACACCCACATGCATTCTGCACAACACTGTGCAATATAATCACATAACTGTACATCCCACAACTGTCGCATAAGTGAGGTCCCCACCATGAAAGGTGGACTGTACATGTGCCTATATGTACATCCATGTGTACAGCACTGGATGTGTACATGTATGTGTATAGATATGCATATATATATAAGATATATATATATATATATATATATATATATATATATATATATATATATATATATATATATATATATATATCCATATATAGAGAGAGGGAGAGACAGAGAGACACGGGGTCATATGTACTGCAACAGGTGTGTGGTGACCAAGGCATGGACTGCAGACAAGTGTTGATACTGCAGTGCCATTCCTTCTTTCCAAAACACTGTACCCATTAACTACCACATAGGTAGAGATCTACCTAACAGTGAAGGTGTGATAAGGGAACATGGGACACAGGTGGACAGTAGCCTCCGCTTTGATGAAGACAGTGCCACACTACACCTGTAATCAGTCTGTGTGGTATGTGTCATGACAACAGGTGTGTCATCTATAGAAATATAGGGCAGTGTTCCCCTTTATTCATCACAATGCCTTGTGTGGTATGTACCTCACATGACAACTACACCAGGTGAAAAGGCCACGGACATACCACCCAAAAGGTAATACTGGCCGCAAAGTGATGCCCTATGCAGACTGACTCACAAAACCACATCTACACTGTATTTCATACTGGCCACACAGAGGTGACCTCTGCCGGACATACAGAGGTATGTCACACCCATAGCTGGGTGACAACCACCATGGCAATATATCACAATCCCTCCGGGATACACGCTCTAGGGCCCTAAACCTTGTCAGCTCACTAAACAGCACATGCTGGAGGGATAGGTTCCCATCTCAGAGATATGCCATACACAGGAATAGACCACCTAGCAATAGCAAACAAGGCTCCTCATTAGCAGTTGTCTTAAATACCCCTGATGATTGTGTGGGAGATTGGTAATACACCCCAGGAAACACCTCTGTGGTTCTGGTTGGCAGAGGCAAGTAAAATCAAAGTACATGTGTGTCAAAGGCCAGGGTAGCATATGGCTAGGCTGCCGTAGGCCCTAGGGCCAACAGCATATTACATACCTATGACACTATGCACTCACACATGTACTCAATGCAATATCTGCTATGTGAGGTTGAATAAGTGTAATGCTGAATGTGTGCAAGGTCTGTAAAGGTGTGATAGCTTAGTGTAAAGTTGTATCTAACATGGTAGTGTCTATCCTAGCTGTGAGGACAGCAAATTATGTGTAATGTACTGTTAGGCAGACATAGTAGTACGGCATGTGATGTGACGTAGTTCCTTGTTGACGAATGTGGTGTCTCATTGTAGGCTAAAGCAATACATGTATGCTTAGTGAGTGGTACTGCTGGTAAATCCAACTGCCATATGAACTGTAGTACTACCTGAAGCTGTAGGTCTAAACAGCACAGTATGGTGTGTGTTCACATTGCTTGGAAACACTGTAATGTGTGTTTCCTGTAGTCTGCACAGAGGACAAAACTCAGGCCAAGCATAAGGGTGTGTAAGTAGTGGCACACAGTACTGTATGGTACACAGGTAATGCTCATCTGTGTTGGCATACAGTGGTGTGTTGTAAGTTTGTCTGATGTGTGTGTAATTATGCCTGTGCAATGGCTGCAATCATATGTGTATTACAGGGTATACGTGTGTATCCAGCAACATATATACTCTGTTACAGCAGTATGCCACCTATAGTAACAACTGTACACATCTGTTAGGCAGGGCTATGGCATCAATGACTAGGGTGGTTGACTGGTACTACTGTACCTGTACTTTACATCCATTGCAATGGATGACATCTCTGTTCGTGCATTGGTGTGATATACACCCCTGTCTTGAGGTTGTGCAATGTGTCACAAACAGTGTGTCGGGTACTGTTGTATAGTGGTGTGATATATAGAGTGTGCCAGGCACTGTTAGTTGTGGCCTGAAAACCAATAAGTGGTATTGAACGTGTGTAACCTCTGACAGACAATAGGATGGTATATATGTCAGTAAAGTGATATCTGTGGTTAAAGGTGTAAAGTGTGCCACAGGACTCACTCACACATATTGTTCATATCTTTTTCAGCCAGATGGCCCACCAACGCAACCCATCGTACACAGCGGATGAGGATGAGGTGATACTGCAAAGCCTATTGCAGCAGTACACAATGCTGTTCTCCAGAAGCAGCCAGCACCAGCAGGAGTGGTCTGCCCTGTGGCAGGAACTTGTTTGTCGGGTAAATGACATAGGCATGCATAACCGGACATATGAGCAGGTACGCCATCACTGCAGTGATTTAATTAGACATGTCCGGCAGCGTGCGTCTGATATCCAAAGACAACAGCTTGCCACAGGTGGTGGGGTGGCCATTCATCCCCCCCTCACCAGAGTGGAGGAGCTGCTCCTAAGCATGGTGGCTCCTGGACAACAGCAACATCAACCTCTAACATGTGTTGTCATGGAGGCCAGAGCCACCCAGCACGCCCACCTGGAGCAAGCAGGTAACATGCCCTATCTGTAGACGACAGTTAACTGTGTTGTTAGATTATGTCTACGTGAGATGTGTACTGTGTGTTTAACAGTTCTGCTGCCTAGTGTTGTGCAATACTGATATTTTGAATAATATCTCTACACCTGTGACTGTTGACTGTTGTTATACTGCAGTTTAGCATACCCACTGCAGCAATGCCACAGTTGTGGAAACTGACGAACTCTCTCATATTCTCATAGGTCCCTCTGGTGTGACAGCAGGGAAGCCAATCCATGCTGGTGAGTGTGTTATAACTGCAATGTTGGTAATGAAATATGCACGTTATAGGTGAGGTGTAGGCCATGCACACGTAACACACCTACACATAATGCATGCAGTGCATGTTTGCTGTAAGACGTTGCACAGCTCAGTAATGTCAGTAGCTGCCTCACTGACATGCAATACACAGAACATAAGACACAGTTGTGGCAACCCCGTACTGCACATTGGATAGGCATAGTTTCAACACCTGTACACAACATAACACGTTTATCATACGCAGTACACAAAGACATGCTACATATGGTGTAACCACACACCCGCTGTAAGGTCACACTTCAGTATCCCACATGTCATCCACATACACATGATGTACCTCAGGGGTAGAGGCCTATCATGGGGCTGTGCAACACTCTTCAACACATAACACAGTCATGTTAGGCAATGCTCCCTATTGGGCACCTCATACACCCATGTACAAAGTGGCTGTGTAATAGTGAACATAGCCACGGCACTGCAGTTCAGGTACAGCATGCTAGGCAGTGGTCTGTCACACAGTAGTAGCCGTGAGTGACCACAAGATGCATGATGATGATGATGATGGCACATGGTACTACACCCCATCCAATTACAGTGACCACAGTACTACACATAGAGGTCTTTGCTTTGCACCTCATTGTTGTGTGTGTGCAAACATATGCACCTATACACAATATGCATAGCATGTTGTGTGTGTGCTTACATATGCCAGTATACACAATATGCACAGCTGTCGCCATCTGTACAAAGAGTCATATATATGTCCTGGATTGCTATTGGGTGTATAGGTCACATGACACACACTGGGTATGTGTGGTGTTTAATGTTGCAGTCGTGTAGTATGCCGTGTCATGGCTATCACCGACATATCTGCAATATGTCCCACACTCACCATAACCACTGTACAATGGCCATGTCGAGCACTGGGATTCCTTCACGTCAACATGCACCACTCATCCCATGTCTGTACATTGCATGCATTTGCTACAGCTGTGCCCACTATTATTTGTTATGGACACAGAGACTGTAATCAGACATGGCAATCTATGTGTCACACAGATAACACATGCAGCCATGGTATGTATACCACTGAGTGATGGTGCACAGGACATTGCAGAGCAGATAATACTTGCACAGCAATGTTGTGTCCATGTACACATTGTGTTCCAGGGTGTAGACAATCACCGAACAACTACACACATGCATCAAAGCCATGTATAATGTCATTAAATAGGGCTGTCTACACTTGCACTGCATGGTCTTCAGCAACACATATTCTGCATGCTGACACGTGTCAGGTGACTGTTTGCCTTGTGATACTGTCACCCACCTTCACCCACTATTGTGTATATGTTGGATTGCTGGTGTATGTGTGTGTGTGTGTGGGTGTGCTGTGGTGAGCAGTGTATTTGTGTTCATGTGTGCATGTGTGCATATGTGCATGTGTGCATGTGCTCATGTGTTCATGTGTGCATGTGTTCATGTGTGCATGTGTTCATGTGTTCATGTGTTCATGTGTGCATGTGTGCATGTGTGCATGTGTGCATGTGTTCATGTGTTCATGTGTGCATGTGTGCATGTGTGCATGTGTTCATGTGTGCATGTGTGCATGTGTGCATGTGTGCTAACATCATGTACAGATTGTGAAGTGTGTTTTCTGTCTTCCTTCCACAGGTGCTGAGTTAGGGGTGTCTGAATGCAGCAGGGAACCTGATGTCACTGCCACTAATAGTGGAGATGATGAGACATGTATTGTGGCACAGGAAGGTCTGACAGGGTCTGTCGTTGGTCCACCAATCGACAGTAGACAGCGTTCAACCCCATCTATGCGCACACTCATACTGCCATTACATCCCTTATCACCAATGATCTTAGCTGAGGGAAAGCATACAGTCAGCATTGACCAGGAGAGTGTGGTACCCATGGCATGTGCATCTCCTCACAGCAGCCATAGCCAGATTACTGGAATGGTACCACATAGGCAGATGTCCAGGGGTTCTCGGGGAAGACCACTGGTTGTATTGCCCCTGGCAGACGTGCCCCAGAGGTATTACAACCTCCAGTATGTTCCAGGCTGTAATGCAGGCACAGGCATGTATGGAATGGTACACCCAATAGGGACTAAGGGCGCAGAGGGCCCATTACACTGCTATCAATGACAGCATCCGTGATCTTGCCGGTGCCATCCGGAATTACACCGAGATCATTGATAGCCATTGGATGTCCTCCACAATGTGTTAGCCATGAGCCAGGACCATGCGGGATGGATGGGAAGCCGACGCGGATGCATGCCAGCAACAGCATCAGCTGGCAGTCATCGCAAATGGACCACAGATCACAGCGGCTCCCATAGTGGCAGTACCAGCCCCAGCAATGCTGGGGCTGGCCTGTCCACTGACCGTCCTACTAGACCACATGCACATGGCACTGGCCGGTCCCAGCAGGGACATGGGTCCAGTCATTATACCTCTGCCTCTGATGATAGCACCCAGTCAGGGTTGGTACCCGATACTGCCTGTAGCACCCCTGCCAGGCACAGGTACCATGTCCATGGCCAGAGACAGTGATCTGTATGGCCTAGCAGGTACAGTCTGTGGCTGTCCTACAACCGCCCGTATATGGCAGCCACATGGTGGATTTGTGTGCATGCAGACACACACACACATTAACCAAACAACTAGGGCTCACACATACACGCACACATTACATCAACATTGGCCCATGCTGTACTGTTGTCCCTCACACACACACACACACACACACACACACACACACACACACACACACACACACACACACACACACACACACACACACACACACACAGACATGTCGATTGGATGGGTCAATGTTGGGCTCTGGCAAACCAACAACACACCCTGTGCATATGATGACACCTGTGCCACCTCCTGTCATCTGTCACATTGATGCAGGAATAGGCTAACATGGTTCTGATGCACAGTGTGACATTATAGCAGTGTAGCAATAGTAGCAAGTTGCCAACAGGAAAGTGTAATGATATCCTTGTAGGTATATCTGAGTAGGCATTATGCATCACAGCTCTGATAGTCATTGTAGCATTGTTTACACCAGTGTTAGGTCTGAGTGTGTATTGTCCACCCATGTGCCACTTGGCTGAAGTGTACAGTGTTGCCAGCATGTGTTAGTGAGTGGACAGTACGTGTGTGATGTGTGCATTACAAATTAGCAGGTGTACATCTGTGAACATGGTGTGTGCGCACTGTCTGCATGTACGTGCATAGTGGACACGTGGAATGTGCGACATACCCTGTTGTACACATTGTTAACATCTCATGGTATCTTTAGATGACCAGTATGCATTCTACTACAGATATGTACTAACATGCGTACACATGTGTGTATGACATGGGTTGATACTATGCTATGGGTAATACTGTTGATATCTGTCAATGATCTGCAGTCTGGTAGTATACACCACCTCAACAGCATGACTATAACCAATCATTAGATGATGTCCTGACAAATGACACACAGTTGGGAACTCAGTAGCAGTTGGATCCTTCCAGTACTATACTATTTCAGTAACCAGTGGTATTAACTGCCACACGTTCCTGGGACCACACCTGTGTGGCATATATCCCTCTTAGGTACATGCAAACACACTAGGTATATGTCCAGCTACATCTGGAAATGCATGCATTGGCCTACACTGCATTCCCTGGATGGGGCGCATATCCTACACAAGGGTATCATACAGACAGATACCTGTTGTCCAATACATGTTGTATAGTAGTAAGCCGACTATGGCATAGTCATCCACATTTACTAGACATACTATCCTGACAGTACCACATAGGTGGTAGCCCTCAACATGTATGTTGGGTACCAATGTGTACAGACAGACACGTATTATGTCATCTGTCCCTTGGTATCCACATATCCATAGGTATCGTGGGGTCCATTGGTGTTTCACATAACACATTAGGGGCCTGCATGCATATCCACAGGGCTGTTGTACACCTCTAATGACTGTCCATTATTGCCAGTCGTTGTTGTGTATGAACATGTCTGACATATACCCCAGGCAATTACCCTCACTCACAGTACTCTATAGTATGTGTCATGGGTGTGTGTGGCACAGATGACCTTGGCCACAGATCACTACAGTGGCTGGGCTTGTGGCATACATACATATGTGACCTATGATCTGAGAAGCAGCGGCACAATCTGTCGAAGAAAACAAATGTATTCATGTAGTATGCAGGCTTCACACCTATGTACTGATTGAGGTCACATGTACACATATTTATTTGCCACGCAGATACCCGATGTGTGCAATGCACATACTGTTTTAATCATATGTCATACCATAGTAAAAGCAAAATCCACACTGCATTGACCACCTGTGGCACACACACAGCGTTTGCAGGGTTCAAACCCCTATCTAACTATGCTATGATACTAGAGAGATTCGCATTAACACAGTGCGCTATATGCTTTACTGGGTGTTTTTTTGTTCTCCTGATATATTTGTAGGATGCTGACATCATCAGACATTCCAAAGAGGGATGTACCTCTTTTATTGTGTTTCGCCAGTCTCCAAAACGGCTACTCCTCGCAAAGGACATCACACACATACACGCACATCCCCCACACTTTATCAGCATTTGCAGGATTCAAACCCCTACCTAACGATGTTATGATATTAGAAAGATACACATTAACACGGCGCTCTACATGCTTTACTGGGTGGCTTCTGTTCTCCTGGTATATTTTTAGGATGCTGACATCATCAGACTGGGCATGGTAATGTGTGTACACTTTCTTTTATGCAATCCCAGGAATGATCCATGTGGGTCGGCAGGTATCAACAGCTTGAACAGGACCCTGTGAGTCTCACCTTGTGTGATCTATCTGTGGACACACTGACATCCCTTCATATGTCAACACATATCTATGCACAGATTGTTGGTTTTGTGGATACGACATGTGTCTGTGATGTTGCTGAAGAGCTATTCAAAGTCTATGTGGGACATGTGTAGCTCTGTTCAGTGATCTATGTCCTGGGTGGCTGCCTTGCAAACGGTGTAGCATGTTTGGGAACCATGATCTGCACATGAACATACCACAGTTGGTAGGGTTGTGTGTTTGTCAGCTTCCAATAGTTCTGTTTATGACTTCAGCCATGATGCACTCCATGGCCTTGCAGATCAGACTTTATAGGCTTACTGGACTATACTTCCCATGGTGTGTTGTGCACCCACACTTGTGGGGAGTGCCATATGTTGCTGTAACACATTCGATGGTTCCAGACCCTGTGGAGTGGGTGAGGCTCAACAGACTGTTCAGGTGCAGGGTCTGTTTGTTCTATAGTGCATGCATGACACATATTGGGAAACAATGTAATCCAATTGCTGCCGTGCTTTTGGCTTTGGGGGGAGCTGGTCAGCCATTCTACATGTGATATCTCCTGGTATGATGTCAGGGACTATCGTCAGTGGGAGGTGGGTATGTATATATGGGCCTGTCTGACAGGATGTCGGCATTGTCAGTAAGGTACAGTTGGCCCTGACTCAGGACATATATGAGTGTACATTACTATTTATGACATAGCTGAAGGACATGTCATGATTCTCAGTCTGGACTCCTTCTCAGCTACTCTTTACAAAACACCAACAAACCTGAGCACTAATCCCGGTTATACTCTTTTACACACTTAACACCCTACTGATCCTTTGTGATCAGGCTACAGAGTATGTCATCATAATATACTGGCATGTCCAGGAGTCGGTTTTGTGTGTACTCTCCAGTCCAGCTAGTGAATATTGTTGTTATGACACAATGTCACATCTGCCTCTTGTACACAGACAACCCTCTCCTCCTCCCAACACACTCAGATATATGTGAGAGATGCAACAATATTGACATACAGGAGGCTGAGCTCTCTCGACCCATGACTGGCATAGTCTTTCAGGTGGTGAAGGTGACCACACACACCACATATCAGTCTCACATACACTGATAGCGACAGCAATCAAGCCACATTATCACACATACACATACTTGGAGGCTCTACATACTCTCTGTCTAAGCAGCAGAGACCTCCAAAGCAGACACACAAACAACTGCTATCCCACTGCAATACCCACATATCACATAGTTCACAATGTCAGTGTGCCACACAGTCACTGCCCTTCGGGCTAAACAACACACCTGATACACTTGTAATAGGTTACACTTAATGTCAGACACACTGACATCCTACTCACCAGGCCAAACAAGGGAATAGTCACTTTGAGCTGTCTCTCAGGTGCCAGGATCCACCACATAACACATGCACTCAGGTCACTCCAAAGCAAGTCCAGAACTGGCTCCATCATTGTCCATGCTGGTGCGTACAACCTCAGACGTTCCTCCCTGGACCACATGACATCATACATAGAGGAACTCTCTGATCATGTAGCCCAGGCCAGTATGACCCTGATCTTGTCTAGCATCTTACACTCACCAAGTATAATGTCTCAGTATACCAACAAACTGATCATGTTTAACAGTTGGCTAACATATTGGTGTTATTCAAAGGGGATACAGTGTCTGTCAGCCTGGGGTGACATGCTCGACATGCCACGTAGCTTCCCTATGGACAGCTTGCACCTGTCACCCTTGGACTTTTGAATACTGGCTAAGGCACTTGCTGCCACCATACTGCCTTATTTAAGAGGGGCTCAAAAGACAGACCCACCTCCATCGACATTACAGAGTATATGACACTGAGGGTAATGCTGCTCAACACCAGATGTATTACCCTCAAATTGCGCACACTCAGGAATCTCCTCAGTATGGAGAATAGCAATATCTGTGCACTAACAGACACATGGTTCAGGCTCCCACATGCACACCAGCACTACCAGGTTATATTTCGTACCATGCTTTCTGACCACATAACTCGGAATGGCCAACACAAATAGGGGGAGTATCCATATACATCACAGATGCACATACCTCCGGGTTGGTAGCACTGCACAAAGCATCACAGACCATACATATGCACCTAACATTGTGCAAATCTGCCTTTTGGTTTGTTGCCTGCTACAGACCACACTCACAAACTCAGCAACCACACTCGGCTTTCCAGGGAACACTGGACAATATGACAGTCTCCCCAAACACCATTATATTGGGTGATGTCAAATACCCACACATTGACTGGGGAAAGTACTCAGGCCCCAACACCCTCGCCCAACAGTTGCTACTATTTGTAAACTCATATGCTATGGCACAACTGGTCACCACACCCACAAGAGGGGACAACATATTGGAAATGATCATCACCAACATAGGGACTCTATATTCCACACCTGCGATATACACCTCATTGGTAAGGTCAGAACATACTTTATGTCACTGGAAACCATATCCCGTCCCCACACTCATCCTGGGTAATCTTGGTGAACTTCCCAAAAGCAACCGTCACACTTTTCCATACCACGGTGGTATCCTTCAGAGACCCTGGGTCAGTGGTAAGTATGGCTCAGACTGCTGAATCCTTTACATACACATTCTATGGACACCTAGTGGACTGCATGGATCGTGCTATCCAAAATAACACCTGGACTCACTCCTCCAATGGCAGGGGACCTGTCTGGTAGACCCCAGCCATTAATACGCTATACAACAAAAGTAGGAAGCTACTGCATGATAGAGCACAATCCCAGACAGGGAAGGCATCTGTGATCTGTACTAGCAGACAGCTACAATCACTCGTGTATTTATGTCAGGCCCGCTTCTAATGGACAATTGCACCAGACACATCGGACACTCACAAGGCCTTCTTCAGTTAATTCAGGTACCTAGCTGGACACTCACTGATATGCTGTGTGTTACTGCATACTGACTGAACATACCCTGAACCCACAGACATTGACCACATCCTGGCAAACAGGTTCAGTGCAGATGTCTCCCCCCATCCCCCCTAAGGAGGTACTGTCCATCCTAACAGAGTGTAACCTCCCTGACATCACGAATAAACAGGTGAGTGCTGCCCTCCCCACAGCGGACAACACAGCATCAATGGGACCAGACGGTGTCCTGGCCTGTGTCATACACGGCCTTCATGACAGACGTAGCCCTCACATTACGTCACTGTTCGATATCAGAGTTATTGCAGGATTTGTACCCACGGAATGGTGTACAGCGATTGTGGTCCCGCTCCACTGTATACTGCCACAACAGACCACAGACAATATCGGCCTATAAGGCTAACTAGCCTGTTCTGAAAAGCTATGGAGCGTATTGTAATGGGACTCATGCACATAGACATGGGAAACCTACAGACACTGGGTCCTACACATTACAGCATTGTTGTGGGAAGATCTTGCCTGTTGGACCTGTTTGTATTCTTTAAACAGTTACCAGGTCCATCAGTGTTGGGATGGTTGTCCACACAGCCTGCCTGGACCTTGCACAACCCTTCAACACAATACCCCACTCGGCCATTATGCATAGGATCACCAGCATCAATATTGACACATATCTCACACGATGGATTGCTACCTGGATCAGGGATAGCACCCACATGCTCAGTGTTGCAGGTGCCATGTCTGACTATACACCAGTTACACATGGCATCCCACAAGGCTCAGTCCTGGGACCTCTCTTGTTCAATATATATTTGTGTGATGTACAGGCTATCACAGGAGGGATATGGCTGCCCATGTTCGCAAATGACTGCAAACTGGGTGCCATAATCAACTCTCCAGCTGGCACATGCATACTCATACAGGGTCTCACAGAGATAGGATGACTGGTGCCTGAGCCATGGCCTATGGCTACATGCCATTATTTGCATAGTCATCCACTTTGAGAATGACAACATGCCCACACATTACCACATAGGTAGTAATCCATTACATACGGTAGTAGTTGTTACGGGTTTGGGGACACGACCTGTTCATACTCTCGCCTTTGACAATCACATTGCCAAAGTGGTTAGACAGTACTTCTACATAGCCCACCATATCTCACATGGTTTCACATGTTGATCACGTGTGGTCATTGTGCCCCTATACTCATCACGACCATGCTTGGTCACTATGCCACACTTGGGATGTACCTTACCCGACACCTGCAGCAACTGTAATGGCCACAAATGTTACTCATCAAGCAGATGTAGGGACTCACACTGATGCCCTGCACAGTTCAGATACAGTAACTCTAGCTCTACTCAGTCACTTACCACCTACACGGATGTGTTGTGTGCCTGTAGTTTAAGGCAATATCTGACCCAGAATTAATGGACATGCTCCACCTCAGGATATCCATCTCCCATGGAGCTACACACTCCAGGGACATATACCTCAGCACAGATGTTAATAGGACATGCTGGGGGGACAGATTATTATCCGAAAGGCTCCAATCACTGTGGAGTGTAGCCCAGTTTTGCATAGGCAGAGACACCCACTGACCACCTACAAGTGACATCTTGACAAGTGGATGGGTGATCGTATGTTTACCCATGGGATATCTTCTGGATCCCTGCTAGACAGAGGCACAATACACTAAATGTAAATGGGCTATCTTGTGTGACCTACTATTCCTAGGCACAGTGTTCTGATTTGACTGGTTTGCAGAAGCCAAACACACTCTGGCTATGCTTGTACATGCCCTAGGGCAGATAGCCTAGTATCAACCTCTGAACCTATGATAATGTTCATGATGCACAATGTTTATTGCTGATACTGTTTGCAGGTTTTTATCATCTTTGCTTTCCCACTGTCTATGAACCGCTTAGGTATCTGCAGAACATATTTGATTATGACAGGGTTCCACTATATTATATATGTGTCTGTTGTCATATAAGTGTGTGCACAGGGCAGATTGCTGGATAGTGAGAGGTTCCTGGGTTAATACATGCAACTGCCTGATATGTGTGGCCCACTGATGTACTCCAACATGGCCTAAGTGTGTGAGCATGCCCAGTTCAGACTGTCAGTGTTCTGTTGCCTGACATTTGTCTCATGTATTCAAGTGTGTGAGCATGCCCAGTGTGACCTTTCAGTATGTTGCTGTCTGAGGTCCACTACATTTGTTGATGTATGTGTATATGCCCAATATTAACATTTCTACTGTGTGTGTTGAAAGTCAGGTTCTATTCTTACTGCGGGACTCACCTTTGTGTTATAACTCGACAGGGATTATGCTGTGCCTGCAGGGTTTCCATGGAAT
Organism: Protopterus annectens; assembly: GCF_019279795.1. Lineage (NCBI taxonomy): Eukaryota > Metazoa > Chordata > Ceratodontiformes > Protopteridae > Protopterus > Protopterus annectens. The sequence goes on along the minus strand of NC_056744.1, from coordinate 1,282,731,902 downwards.
ACTTTGCATAGACTTATCAACATCTCTTCATACAGTTTAACCACTACAATACTGTCATGGCTTAGTAGTTCAGTACTATGACTATAGTACACAGTATCCTGGGTTCAAGGCCCCTCACAGCTTATATTTTCATACTGAGCAGACCAGACTGCTTAAGGGCCAGTAGAGCAACTATGAGCATGTTGGCTTTTGTTCAGCTATGCCCTACTTAGACCCAGCTTGTCCAACATTGCTCAATATTAACCATCATTGCTGGACGTTGGCCAATATTACTCAACATTGACCACATTTGTACTAGTTGGTGTGTGCGATTTTGTTTACATATACTACATGGTGGTCAATGCTGTTTAGCACTGCTTTATACTGCTTAACACATGGCAATCATGCCTCAGGTGTTGATGTAGGGCTGTCTATGTCGGATGCACATACTACACTCCCTATACATGTTTGAAAGCAGGTAGTGTCAACGTAGGCATCCCTTTTACTATATGTGCGGGTCAGAGAGTGGTATAATTTCCAGAGTTCCTACTGAGCCAGTGTATGTGCTATGCGTTGCCTCTTTGCCAAAGTCAAAGCATACTGGGCACGCCTCCTTCTGCCTACTGGGGCAGGCTCAGGTTGTTCCACGATCTGCCTGTGATGGCCTTGGCAATGGTGGGGGGTTGTTTGGCCCAAGCCTATGCTGGTCCTGCTGCAGCTGTTTTCGCAGGATCATATTATGTAGCATAGCACATACCATTGCAATTTGGGTACATGTAGTCGGTGATTACTAAAAGGCTCCACCACATGTGTCCAGGCACTGGAACCGTGACTTGAGCAGCCCAAACACACGCTCAATTACATTTCGTGTTTGTGCGTGTGCCTCATTATGGTGTTCCTGTTCAGGTGTATGTGCATTTCTGATGGGTGTCATCAGCCATGGCTCCAGTGCATAGCCAGCATCCCCCACTAGGTGTCCATGTGGGATATCCCCATTGGCAAATGTCTGGTACAGCTGCATCAGATACCAGATATGGGAATCATGGTGGCTTCCAGGGCAGCCAGCACACACATTCAGTATTATGCCCTGGGCATCACACACGACCTGGCAGCTGATGGAGGGGAAGCCCTTGCAGTTGAAGTAGACCCTACCCCACTCACTGGCTGGTGCTTTATTGCATATGTGCGTGCAGTCTATTGCACCCACTACCTCAGGGTATTCCGCTATTTGCTGGAAGAGATGCATATTGCTGGCCAATGCCTCACGGGAATTGGGGAAGTATACATGATCACTGACATGTGCTGACACGGCATCCAGGAACTGGTGCAGTACCCTGGATGCTGATGCCTGTGATATCCCCATCATATCACCAGTTGGTCTCTGGAAGGTACCTGTTGCTAATATTCTTAGGCCAACACATACCTTAGTTTCCACTGGGATGGGTTCCCCTCCGTTGGTTCTGTGTATGAGGCGTGGCCTGCACAGCTCAACAATTTGCTACAAGAGGTCTCTGTCCACTCTATAGCGCTCCACTATCTCCAGCTCATGTAGCCCCTGGTAGGTTACCCTGGGCCTGTACACTCTTCTCCGTCTCCTCACTGTGGGTTGTCCAGCAGCATTTGCATTATCACCACCCTCAGCATGTTGCATATGTCACCTTATAACAGCAATGGCAGCCCCTAACATTTTTTGTCTCAGTAAAGCTTTTTCAGTTTTCACTTTTATTAACTTACTGCAGTGTTGCAGTGTCTCTTGAGAGAAACATAATGGACTGTTGTTTGCAGAGTTTTAAGTGCTGGGCTGGGCTGGGCTAGTGTTCTGCCTGGGTAATTGCCTGATTCTGATTGTTTTCACCTGCTAGCTCTGCTAGTACTCCCTGGTAACTTCCCTACTATTTGGTGTGCTTCCTTTTTCCTTTCTGTTTCTTCAGGGGGGAGCACCGCGCACACAAGCGCAAACACGCGCACAGCAGCTAACATGCACGCACACATGCTTACATGGACTAAAACTTGCTTATTCTTGTTAAAACATGTGCACACTGGCGCAAACATGCTTACAACTGTTTACACAGCTTTACATATCTTACTCAAGCTTACACGCATGCACACATGCTAACACGCACGCACACACGCTAACACATGTGCACACTGTCTTACTTCTGTTTACTGGCACGCACACGCACGCATGCATGCTCAGTAAGAAACTTTGATGTTATCCATGGCATACACCTTCAATTTCTTGACTTTACCTAGCCTACCTGTTGACACACCTCTTTCAATAATATGTAATTGTCAGTTGACACATGACACTCTGCTCCAATGAGCTTCACTCCTTTCATACATACCCCCCTCGTGATGCCACCTATCCTCTACTCTGTTACTCCCCTTATCCTACTCCTACACTCCACTGACTGTGCTCATTTCCTATGTAAACTTGCGATTCACTATCCTAACTCTCATTTGCATAGGATTGCCTACTAATGCTTGGTTACATCTCTTAGACTGAGCTTCCCCCCTTAGCAACCTCTACTCGGTGGCCATGTTGTCTTCAGTCTGCCATTCACTTGCATTGTAAATTCATTTTGGCTATAAAATCCACATTTGTGGATCTTAATTATTAATTTTCTGGTTTTTAGGGCGCAGCGCTGCGCTACGGTTAAACCCCGGAGATCGGGATGAAAAAAAAGTTATTTTATTTCTATTTTGCATCACTTCCATTGCCAATGGCCATATTTTTGGCCATTGGCATGCTTTCTCCTGTAAATGCATGCTTTTCTTGCAGCTGTCACAGCTCCGTTTTGCTATTTGCAGAACCGTACTCAGTTATCAACTGAAGTACATTTCTGCAAATAACACTACTCCTACTCGGACAGGTTCGGGTTTCCTGGATTGCAAATTTACCTCATTTACATAGCTTTCACCTGCAATTGAGGTAATTTGCATATCCAAACCCTGTCCATGTAGGACTAGTTTGGAGAGCTCAGTTGCATGCCCCTACCGGCTGTTCCTGGATTACTCGGTGGACATGTTGGCTGCATCGAGTCTTACTCTACTCTTAGACTCCGTGCAAGCCTTCGTGAATCCGGCCCAATGTGATAAAACACAAGATAACAGATATGTCAGATTAAACTGCCAAAGTTCAAGTAACAATGTGATACATACAATTTGATAAGAACATATACAACAATTGTGCCAGAATAGATTGTGTAACAGTTTTGAACATCACTGCCAACTTTCCACAAATCCACTGTAGAACAAATTATAGTGGAAACTATCCCATCTCCCTCAATCACCCTCCTCTACTACCTCACTTCCTGATGAATCAACAATAAATGATTCACCTAGTTTCTCACTTACTCCAATTCCATCTTCTACTATAAAAAGACTACTTCTCAAGCTAAAACCCAGCTCTAACACAGCAGACATGCTTTCCACTGAATATCTAAAACTTGTGCAGAAGCCATTGCCTACCCTAATAGTATACTAATCAACAGGTCCATCCGAGAGTCATATGTCCCAAAACTTTGGAAAAGAGCATTTATTCTACCCCTTCACAATGCATACACATGCAACTCCTGCATTTCCTCCTTAAGAACAAAATCCTATCTCCAACTCAACATAGATTCAGACCAGGTCATAGCACTATAACTGCCTTAATATCCTTCACAGACACAATCAATAAAGCTAGAGACTCAGGGAAAATTGTATTCACCCTATTCCTTTTTCCTTTGATGCACAGTCTCACTCACTTCGTCTAACTCAACTCTCAAATACTGGTCTAGCAACCCCCCTCTCTTCATTGCTTTTCAAGTTACTTAGATAGACAGCAGGCAGTTAGATGGCAAAACTATTTGCCATATCTCCACACCTCTACTGGTGTTCCCCAAGGTTCTATACTAGGGTTACTCCTGTTCAGTATCTTTATTAATCATCTTCACTCTTCATTCAGTCAGGGGTCTCTCATACAATATGCAGATGACTCTACCATTATATGCTCTGCAGACACTACATCAGCTGTACAACAAATCTCTCAATTGGCATTTACTTCCATAGAGACCTGGTTATATAATAACCATTTGTCTCTTAATTGCAACAAAACCAAAATTATTACATTCACCCCCAAGAAAAACATTTTCATAAACAAATCTCAGTTCACTATACTTTCCCAGAATAACACTAAACTTGAAGTAGCTAGCCACACTAAACTGTTAGGAGTAATAACTGATGAAAGTCTAAAATTCAACCTGCACATACAACACAGCATCAACAAAACACTCCATAAACTAGGTATACTTTACAGGCATAAACATTTCCTTTCTCCTCCCATCAAACAAGTACTTGATACCACTTATCTGCTTCCCTGTCTTATCTACAGTGCCTCCTTGCTTACTAACCTACTATCCTCCTTGAAAACTAAACTCAAAACATGTTATAACAAGATCACCAAATCTGCAACAAATGCTAGACTTTCTACCCACCACTACACATCCCTACACTCTCTGAACTGGCTTGAACTCCCACATTATCTCTCCTATCTGCAATTAACTACAGCACACAAAATAATTTTCATATCCTCAGATTGTCCTGCTTTAAGCTATTTATTTATCCACTATCTTCCCAAAATGTATTTCATTTATTTTTTATTTTATTTGCAGTTGGTTTACCAGGATAGTCCATTGGGCCAAAAAGAACCCATTTTCAATGGAGTCCTGGGGAGAAAAGCTCCAAAACAAAGATTACAAAAAGATTACATTAGTTTACAATTTTAATCATTTGTAGATTAGAGACAAATCTTTAAACAGTGGTAACAAAAAGATTACAGCAGTTTAAATTTTCAGTCATTTGTGGGTTACAGAAAAAACAAAACAAAGGTTAAGCAGTTACAATGATAATTTATGGGTTTCATTTTGTAGGAAACTAAGATATGAGCAGATGAAATAAAGATTCTTAGGTTAAGTTTTGTATAAGAGCAAGCATTGCTGTTGTGTGTATATATATATATATATATATATATATATATATATATATAGAGAGAGAGAGAGAGAGAGAGTCTTGAGTGGAATTGTAGGATTTGTCAAATGATAAGATGTTGTTACAGTTGGCTTAATTTGGTGTCTAGTAATATATGATATAGTTGTTTGTAGGAGGTGGGGAATAGGCTATGAGGGGTGGGAGCAGGAGCATTCCCATGAGGATGTTAAATGTGAGTGCAGTGATTTTTTAAAGGCAGGGAGGTTGGTGGTGATACAGATAGAGGGAGGAAGTGAGTTCCATATGCGTGCCAGGGCATAGGATAGGAGGTTTTGTCCTGGAGAGTGAAGGGGTTTGTACAGCTCTATTAGGTTTTGGTTATTAGATCTTAGGAGTCTTTGTGGCATGTGCATTTTAAAGGTAGAGTTGAGAGAGGGACAGAGGGAGGGGTGAAAATTAGTTTGTGAGCAAAAGTGAGCTGAGTATATGAGAGATAGCGAGGAAGCTCTAGCCAATTGAGTTTGTGCAGAGATGCCCAGTGATGGGTAGATGATTTGTGGCTGGTGGCAAATTTGGCAATTTTATTATAACAGGAGGACAGTTTAGTTTTGAGAGATGATTGTAGGTTTGTTAGGAGAGGGGCACCATAAAGGAGAGAGGGGATGTAAAATGTAGTAGCGAAAGTGATCTTTGTAGATGCAGTGAGGAATTGATTGTTATGGTAGAGCATGCCGAGTTTTTGGTGTTTTTTTTTATGTTTAGTAGTAGGTGGCTTTTGAATTTAAGCTGGTCATCAATCTGGACTCCTAGTAGTTTGGTTTCAGATGCTAGTTCGAGAGGTGTATTATTCTGGCTAGTGATGGAGAATAGTCTACTATCAAAGATTTTGGGTTTTGAGGGGGTAAATACCATAAGTTTGGTTTTTGATGCATTGAGTGCTAGATGAATGTCCTTCATCCACTGTTCTGTGGTAGAGAAGGCATCTTGAGTTAGTTTTAAAAGAGTGGGGATGGATCTGGCTGCACAGATAATTGTAGAATCATCTGCATATTGAATAAGTTTAGCATGGGGAACTGAGTGGAAGAAATCATTTATGAATATATTGAAAAGGAGAGGGCCCAAGATGGAACCTTGGGGGACACCAGTGGGTGTGTTAAGGAAAGAGGAGATGGCTTTTTTCCACTTGACAGCTTGTTGCCTGTTGGAGAGATAGCTGGTGAACCAATTGAGAGAGGAAGGGGATAGGTTTAGGTTAGATAGTTTAGTTAGGAGAAGGTTATGAGAGATAGTATCAAAGGCCTTAGAGAGGTCAAGAAAGAGGGTAGATACAGTGGAGCCAGAATCTCTGTCTTTATTTACAGTTTCCAGGAAGGAAATGAGGGCAGTCATGGTGCTGTGACCTGGTCTGAATCCGTGTTGTGTGGAAGTTAATAAGTTATTATCTAAGAGATAGGGAAGGAGTTGAACTTGGATACATTTCTCTAGAAGTTTTGATATAGGAGAGAGGATGGCGATGGGATGAAAGTTAGTAATATTGTTATTATTGCCTCCTTTGTGCAGGGGAATGATGAAAGCCCTTTTCCAGAGTTTTGGTACAAGACCTTCTTGGATAGAGCGATTGATATACTTTACCCCAAAAGGTCCCTTTGATCTGAATAAAAGCACCTTCAGCAAATCCACAAGCCCAACCTACCTGCAGGCCAACTACTTTACACTTGGGTGGTAGCCAGAGCCTGGAATGCCCTTCCATTGGTTATTCATACCATCTAGAGTCATGCTTCTTTCAAAACTTCTTTGTGTGAACACATCTCTACTAACTGCATCTATAGCTGTACTAAACCTCCCCCCTTCAAAACGTGACTGACATCTTCTACTCATATATTCTCAAGTCTCAAATTTCTCTATCAATTAAGTCTCTTTAGATAGCCTAACTACAATGTAAATTCTTTTATTTTATACCCTTTTCACTTTCATTTTAACTTTTTATAATCTTAAGACAGCATTGCTAATGTTTGCCTTTGCATTTACTTTTCATCTATATTTTATATAGTCTGAATAATGATATGTTTCTGTGTACATTTTGACATTGTTTAATACTGTTATTTGTTCTATGTTTTCTGGAGCTTTTCTCCTCGGGCCTCCACTGAAAATGGGCTCTTAATGGCCTAGTAGATCATCCCAGTAAACAAATGCCAATAAATAAATTGACAACAGTTCATAGTTACTAATTATCTCCTCCAAAGAAGAACACACTTATGAGTGCAGCAACCCCTCCCCCATGCTGCAGCAATCAGTCTACCCAGTGTAGGAAGAGAACACACAATCTTCCACACCAAAGGAAAATACAGCACCTGAACAGCACCAGTAAAATTCTGTGACTGATATTGACAAACTGTAATATTCAGTGATTTACAAGGAGACATGGTAGTTGGTGTGGAGGTTTAAAGCACTTGTTTCTCAATAAGCAAGGCTCAGGGTTTGAAAGTGAGCAAAGTCACTTACCTATACAGCCTTCCTGGTTGGGCATTTCACAATCACACACACACACACACACACACACACACACACACACACACACACACACACACACACATACATACACTGCTTGGCTGCCCTGCTTTTAAATCAGATCACACCAGCCTAAACACAGATCTTCTTATTTGTATGTTCACTGGACATAGGAGTTACTGCACTTGGTACCAAATCTCCTTGCTTGGCTGCTCCTAAATTTCACATTTGTTGCTGTGGCTATACACTTGATTGTTTGTTCACACAGGAAGTAATGCACTTACTGTACCACCTCCTCCATATCAAATCTCCCATGGTTTATGTTAGGATGTTTGGCCAAATGCTAAGGTTTTTGGGGCTAGCTGTTCTTAACCGAGGTCTCCCAGGAGGTTCTAAAGCTCTTCTATGTTTCACAGCTACATTTATGAGATATACAAGTGTTTTGAGCATTCTCACAGCATGCATATTCATACAAGTGGTGTCGTCATCCTGCCTTTTATAGAATTTTTGAAAATCTGTAATACAAGTAAAAAAGGATCACAGTAATTCTTGTGTACATTAATAGTCAGTTTTATATCATACAGTCTAGGAGATTGCCATGAACTAAGCTTAAAGCTTTTAATTAATGCACGAAGGGTTTCCTTCCTTTGCTTGAGTCCCAGCTGCTAGGGAACCACAGTCTGACAATGTGTACTAATTTTCCAGGCAGTTCACATGGCTGCCACTCAAACAGATATTCACGTTAGTCCAAGGTAAGTGCAAGAGCCATGAGGATTGGGGGTGAATGAGTAGTTATGGGGGAAAAGGGAGATTTAGAAGTTGCAAATTATTAGAGATGGTAGAGGATGATAATCTTAAATTTAACCTGCATTTGCAGAACTGCATTAAAAAACTCACCAAAGACTGGGGTTGCTTTTCTCATCAACACAACTAAATCTACACTTGCCACTAGTTATCCCCCCTCACTTTTTTATTGTGCTCCCATTCTTACTTACCTTCAGGCAACACAAAATCAAAACTTGTACAATGTTATAATAAAGTGGCTACATTTACAGCAAATACCCCTTTCAAAACACACCAGTGTATAACACTAAAACGACTAAATTGGTTAGAACTATTCCATAAACACATATATACATATATACACAAACTTTCTACCACCTATAAAATTATATAGCTTGCATTTGCTTGTCCACAGCATTAAATACCATTCTATGCAGCTATGTTCACAATCTGTCATTATGATCCAGTGATCAAAAACTCTTCTCTGTTCTCAAACCTATCAAATCTGCAGGGCACGGTCTGTACTCATATCATGTTTCTAAGGCCTCGAACTCCTTATCTGTATCCATCAGGTTAATAGTCTCTGTAGAACAGTGTGTGTATGTTGTACCTTTAAGAAGCATTTCAAGGTTGGCACATGCATATAAATAGCCAGCATGTGCTAGCTTCAGTGCCATTTTGTGAGTGCAGCCAAAGAGTGAGCATGCATGAGTGTAATAGCTAGTTTGTTTATATGTTTATCTAAGTTAAAGTTATTAAGCCTCAATCCTGATGTGTTTGTACATAATAAAGCTGCTTGAACAGAACCCACTTTTCTATTGTATCCTGACTAGATGAGCAACATGGTGTCAGAACTGAGATTCCAGAGACTGCTTTTCAGAGCTACAAGGTACAGAGTTAACAGTGGAGGTAAATTAAGAGGAATGAGCATGAAAAAGGGGTAGACATGAACCAAAGTTAATGAAAACTTGCACAAATGATTTATTTTATAAAAAAAGATAAAACAGAACATTACAAGGGCACAAACCACATTACTAAACAAGTGAGAGGCACAAACAGTTTATTAATTAAACAAAATTTTTAAAATTAAGATATTTGATAAAATAATTATCAGAAAAGTACATAAGAGGCTCAGAATTGCCTCAGAATTGCGAAATGAGCATGTTAAAAGCAAATTAGGCATGTTTACAGTAAAACGAGTACAAGAAAAGTATAACGGGTATGGAAAAAGATTAAACAAGCAAAATGAATATAACAAAGTCCAAAAAAATCACATTAAGCATAAATAAAGCAAGGAAACTACATATTTTTTGGTAAAGTACTGTGTTTTGGCATAACTACTATTTTGCATTATATTCAGGGCATAACTAAGGTTATTCATACTATCTCAAAGTGTGTAAACATGCTTACAGTATGTGCTTATCACTGTGCATTTATTCTGAAGAGTTTATGTGTGTGTAAAGTGCAACTATTTCACAAAGTGCAGTCAAAATACAGCCATTTCAAACAATTTCTTGTGCTTTGGTGTGTCTATTTGCAAAGTGCCACCATTACAGAGTGTTTCTTGCACTGGGAAGAGTTATTTAGCAAAATACAGCCATATTGGGAAAGTTTCAGTGTGCTGTGTAGTGTTTATTCACAAAGTGCAGTTTGAAATGTTTCTTACTCTGAGCTTCTTCTGTCCAATTTATTCACAGTGTAGTTATTTTGAAATGTTTCTTACATTGATATGAGGTAATTTCTTACAGTACAGTAACTTCAAGAGTATTACAGTGCCTGAGAGACTTATTTCTCAAAGTTCAGTTATTCAGAGGCTTGTTGTGCTATTGGGCATAGTTCTAAATACTGGCATAAATTTCTGGAATATGTACATGTGTATGTTCACACATACTTGCAAAAGCCTTCGCTGACATGTGTTAATATGGCAGATGGATTTCAAAAACCATCACCATTGGTGTTTGATTAGAATATTGCAGAGAATTTGAGAATATTTGAGCAAGAGTATACTATTTTTATACAAGCATCTTATTCTGACAAAGATGCATGCACCAGGGCATTCGTTTTGCTAAAGATAGCTGAGTCAGAAGCCATTGAAAGAGAGCGTTTCTTTGTGTATGCACCAGCAGTATATGAGGGAGAAGGTGAAAACCATCATATTGTTGTACAGGCTGAATCAAGGGAAGACCCTCGAGTGTTTGAAGCACAAATTCAGGGAAATGTGTAACCCCCAGACAAATATTACATTATAGACCATTTGTTTTACACAAGAGATAAAAAAACAGGGGAAACTTTTGAAGCTTATATAATTGACCTGAGAAACAAAGCTAAAATGTGTCAGTTTGGCAACTTAAAAGATGAGTTGATAAACAACAGCTTGTGTGTGGTATTAATAATGCTGCAGTGAACAGGATTTTGCTTCATGACAGTGATTTAACATTGAGCAAAGCTATTGAGATTTGTGAAATCCATGAAGTTACAGAAAGGCACACAAGTATGCTTCCTGCAAGTGATAAGAGCATGGTTTCAGCAGGCTCCATTGCAAATGTAAACAGCATGCAACAGATGCAGGCCTAAGCACGTGGCAGCTGCCTCTCCTACAGGCTTACCTGGGAAAACCCATAGTTTTCCAGCAAGTTCGAAGAGAAGGACATGCTCAGTGAAGTACACAGGTGTGTCAGTGAAACCCAAACCCAGCGTTATTGTTAACTGCCATAATTGTGGTGTCAGTCATGAGTCTAAAAGAGAAAAATGCTTAGCATTGGTCAGCAATGCCATAAGTGTGGAAAATGGAACCATTTTCAAAAGTTTTGCAAATCAAGTAAACCTCTCACAGTCATAAAGATTGGTCACTCGAACAAGCAAGTTGATCATATAGAGAGCTGCAATTCTTTCTATGTAGATGGTAAAGATCAATAATTGGTGAAAAGGCTGATGCAGTAAATTTGTTGGCAAAGAAAGAAGTGTTTAGTACTGTCCAGATCAATGGTAAATCCACAGAGCTTAACGTAGACACTGGCTCAAAGTGTAATGTTATGTCAGCAGACATATTTGCTAAGGTGAAAATTGGTGAACAGCTCAGTGTGGCTAGTTGTGTGAAACTTGTTGCTTATGGAAGTGAAGAAATTCAAACAGAAGGCCCAGTAGTGTTTTTATGTTATTTGTCTAGGAACTGTTACAACCTGTTATTCCATATAGTCTGAAGACCTATGCAGTCATTATTGGGTCTCAAAAACAGTTTAAGAATGAATTTGTTTTCTTTTACCAAAGAAGTTTATCATATAAGCACATATCCTAGTTCCAATTTTACTGAAGCTGTTTTCTTAGAGTATGCTGATGTTTTCAATGACAAGTTGGGCAAACTTCCAGTTGTGTATTACATGGAGTTAGACCCAGAGGTCAGTCTACTAGTCAGACCAGCAAGAAATGTTCTGATAGCTATGCAGGATAAAGTCAAAGCTCAAATGGATAAAATGGTGCAGCAAGGCATAATTTATCCAGTTACAGAACCAACTGAATGGGTGTCAGCCATGGTAGCAGCCCAGGAAAAAGGCTCAGATGAAATCAGAATATGTATTGACCCAAGAGATCTAAGCAAACCATTAAAGAGACCGCATCACCCAATGTGTACAGTCAGGGAAGTCACAGCCCTAATACCAAATGCCACTGTTTTTTTCTGCCTTGGATGCAAAAAGTTCATTTTGGCAAGTGATGCTTGATCACAAATCCTCCTTACTGACTGCTTTCAGTAGCCCATTTGGCAGATATAGATTCCTCAGGATGCCATTTGGAATCAATTCTGCAAGTAAAGTCTTCCAGCATGCAATGGAGCAAATTTTTTCAAGTTATCCTTGTGCCATAACAGTAAATGATGTATTGGTTGGAGGCAATGGTGAAACAAAGCATGACAGAAACCTTAAGAAAGTTCTAAACAGACTACTTGAAGTGAACACAAAGACTCATCTATTTTATCCTCCCTCCAGTTCTTTAAACCATTCTGAAAGGCTTACTAACCAAAATCTGGCTTCATACTTGCTCAACCACAGGATAAATTATATCTCTAAATTTGAACAAGTACCTGCTCATACCTTATACCTCCTTACTTTCCCTTCTTCTCTCACATCCTAGCATCAATCAAGTTCTCTCCCCTGACTCTCTTTCTAAATATGCAACTGCCCAGTTTTCCTCTCATTTCAAATTTTAATTTCTCTTTGTATTATACTAGCTTACCTTTAATTTCTCTATAAACTGGCTAAAATTTCTCTAAATATTAAATCATTCTCATTTTGTAGCTATTCATTACCGATGTTTTTATATTATGCCCAACTTGGTATGACTATTTAAATTGTAGATGTTTTGTATTATTGTTAAGATTTTTAAAATTATTGATTTTAAAGTACTTGTGTAATTCTTCAGAGCTTTTCTCCCTAGGCCCCTGCTGAAAATGGGCACCAACCCAGTTGGACTTTCCTGGTAATCAATTGTCAATCAATCAAACAATCAATAAATAAATAAATACAATAATATATTATCAGTTTTTTGAATTACCCTTTGGGTTATCTACAACTTCAAGTGTGTTTCAAACTGTTTAGCTACAGTGGTAGCACATTATAGACTGCAGGGCATTCACATTTCTTTACCTTAATTAGATGATTTGCTTTTCTTTGCATAGTCATTTTTCAGGTGTTAGGACTCCTTTACATGGGTTACAAAATCTTTTTCACCCTGGGTTTTCAGATCAATAGTCAAAAGGCCTTCGTAATTCTTTCTCACAGGATACTTTTTCTAGGATACCTTCTACATTCTTCGCCTCAAAAGGCATTTATAACGCAGGAAAAAGTGGGCATGTATCTGGAAGTCTTCCTGAGTTTCTCCAATCTCAGACATCAGCCAGAAAGTAAGGGTTTTGTCACATCCATGATTCTTATGTTTCCTCTTGCTTGGTTTCACATGAGAAAAATCCAGTGATTCTTAAAAACTATGTGGAGCCAGTATTCTCACCCTCTGGATTTTGAAATTCCATTTTTGTGTTCTGTAAAGAGATAATTTCATTTTGATATTATTTAGGAACTGCTTTGATGGTGTTAAGTGTAATATTGAAATATCAAAACATATGTAAATGTAACGTTGTCACCTCACAGTAAGACGTTGTCCTGTTTGATTGTCAGCTAGAGTGTCTTCTGTGTGGAGACATGCGTGAATGGGCATTCCTTCGTTGAAGGTTGTGCATCAGGGCTGGCAACTAGGCACATAAAAATCTACTGCCAATCATTAGCAGACCGGAGTTCCACTGTGGCGACCCCTAACCTAACCTAAAAACCTAAAAACCTAAAAGCCGAAAGACACAACATAAGTGTCCAAATGTAGAATTATTACAGACATTACAACTGACAAAAATAGATTTCTGTATTTCAGATCAAACATGTTTGTGTTATTAAAAGGCAATATACAACAACTGTATGTTGCAAGCTAGATACAGCTCTTGGTACTCCTTTGTTCTGAAACAAAATAATATTATAGAACATTGCCTACCTGCGAGAAGCAGTCTGAAATATAGATAATATGCTTCTATGTTTTGACTTTGTTCTGCTGTGTGTTCTAAATGAACATGTATCTTTTTAAGTGAGGAAAAAGTTTTGCATGAATGAAATTATAGGTTCATAGGGGTAGATCAGTGTGTATATTGAACCTAGTCAGCCACTGTAGCTAGGTAACATTTGCATATAAGTTACTGAGCGCATGCCGAGAGTAGTACCATTTTGTATAGTCAGTCTGTGTGAGTGCTAGCTTGAATGGAGATGCACATGCGAGTGTGTTAGAAGTAATGAATCAGTCAGTACGCATATGAAGTTCAAAGTATATGTTCCAGTTACAGCTCCTGATGTGTTTGTGTACAATAAACTATTTGAATGCATTCCGTGCCTCAGTGTCTCATTTGAATACACCAGACATGCAACATGGCATCAGAAGTGGGATCCAAAGTTGAAGCAGCTTGCAAAACATGAGGTATGCAGTTAGAACTGAAGCAATATACAAGACTGAACTTGCAAACAGGTCAAACATGTGGCATAGTATTCAAAGTGTTTGAAATAATTACTGAGTTATTCAAAATGTCTGAAATAGCGAAATAATGATTAAAGTGTTTGAAATAATCTCTGAAGTGTCTAAAATGTTTGAAAAGGCTAAAATGTCTGATTTTTTTTCGCAATGTATGACGTTTTCCCAGTAACTAATATTTTTCGAAGTGTCCAAAGTGTGGGGAGTGTTTGAGGCATTTGCATTGTTAAAATAAAGCATTTTCAGAGAGACTGTTGTGCACTTGTGCAATATTACAAGTGGCAGATCTATACTAGAAATTTGTTGTTATGGCAGAGGAATTTCACAGGCCTGAAACCCTGGTGTTTGATAATAATATTGCAGAGAACTGGCGAGTGTTTGAACAAGAATATGATATTTTCATACAGGCTGCATTTTCTGATAAAGATGCACATACAAGAGCAATTATACATCTCAATTTAGGTGAATCAGAGGCCATTGAGTGAGAATGTTTGTTTGTGTATGCACCTGCTGTGTATGCAGTGGAGGGGGAGAACCACCATATTGGGATACAGGCTGAAACGCACAAAGACCCTGAGTGTTTAAAACATAAATTTCTAGAAATGTGTAACCCTTAAATGAATATTACAATGGAAAGGCACAACTTTTACACAAGAAATCAAAAGCCTGGTGAAATTATTATAGCATATATTACTAACTTAAGAAATAAAGCAAAAACATGCAGATTTGGTGATTTACAAGATGAGTTGATAAAAGACTGTCTTATTTGTGTTGTTAATAATGATAAAGTGAGAAAGATTTTGCTTCGAGATAGTGACTTAACATTGGACAAAGCCATAGAGATTTGCCAAATACATGAAATTACAGAAATGTATATGAACAGGCTTACGAATGAGGAAAGCATGTTTGCAGTATCCGCTAGTGTGAATGTTGATAGCGTACAGCAGCAGAAAGTTAAGATGAAAAAGAAATATAAACCTAGAGGTAGTACCACATCCAACCTCATTGTTAACTGTCACAATTGTAGAGGTAGTCATGTACCTAAATGGGAAAAGCATTTAGCTTTAGGTCAGCAATGTCACAAATGTAAAAGTGGAATAATTTCATAAGACTTTGCAAGTCTACATTGTCACAAATTTATATTAAAGAGAGTATCCAAGGAAACAAGTAGATCATATGGAGTGTAGCAAACTCTGAGAGCTGTGAGCAAACTTTCTATGTTGATGGTGTCTCTGTGATTGATGAAACAGTTAATACAGTAGACTATCAGTTGTCAGCAAAAAGTTAAATATTTTATACTGTACAGATCAATGGGAAACCTGTAGAGCTTAAAGTAGACACTGGATCTAAGTGCAATGTTATATCACCACAAATGTTAGCCAGAGTAAAAGCTGGTGAGAAACTTGATTCAGCAAAGTATGCAAAACTAGTTGCTTATGGTGGTGAAGATATTCAAACTGGTGGCACAGTAGTTATTTCATGCCACTCTGCTGAAAACAGCTATGACTTGCAGTTTTACATAGTCAAAACACATGCAGTCATTGTTCGGCCTGAAAGACAGTCTGAGAATGTGACTGATTTCATTTAATAAAGAAGTTCACCATATAAGTATGAATAACAACAATAGTTTTACACAGAGAATTTTTTGTGAATATGCTAATATTTTCAAAGATGAGCTTCGTAAACTTCTAGTCACATATTCCATGATTTTAAACAATGAAGTAGATCTAGTTGTCAGACTATTATGGAAAATTGCAGTAGCAATGCAGAGTAAAGTAAGAGCAGAACTAGACAAAATGGTGAATTTAGGTGTCCTTACTCCAGTAGACGAACTGAATGAATATGTATCCTCTATGGTTGTAGCTCATAAGAAAAGCTCAGATGATATTTGAACCTGTATTGATCCAAGAGACTTAAACAAACACTTAAGCGTCCTCATCATCTGATGTATACAGTAGAAGAGGTAGCAACTGTTTTCTCAGTCTTAGGTGCAAAAAAAAACTCTTTTTGGCAAAGTTCACTGGATTGCAAATCTTCATTGTTAACTACATTCAGCACATAATTTGGTAGATACAGATTTTTGAGAATGCCATTTGGGATCAGTTCTGCCAGTGAGGTATTCCAACGTGCTATGGAGCAGATTTTTTCTGGTTATCCATTTGCTATTATAGTAGACAACATTATTGTTGGAGGCAATGGTGAAGACAAACTTGATAGAGATCTCAGGAAAGTTGTAGACTGTGCATGTAAAGTAAGTCTTAAACTGAATCCTTAGAAATGTAAATTCAAACTGAAAGACGTTACTTATGTGGGACATTTGTTTACCAGTTATGGGTTACAACCAGATCCATCTAAGCAAACAGCAATTCTTGAGATGCCAGTTCCAGAGAATGTCACATCTTTACAACGTTTTCTAGGTATGATCAACTATTTAGGAAAGTTCATCTCAGACTTGAGTGAGCTTTCTGCACCATTATGTGAGATGACATGCAAAAATGTACACTGGCCCTGGTTGGAAAAACACCAGGGACCATTTGATATTCTAAAGAAGAAAATTGCCAGTCCACACACACTGAGATATTATGATGTTCACAAATCTGTAACTCTTTCTTGTGATGCTTCAAAGTATGGCCTTGGTGCAGCATGTCTTCAAGAAGGCATATCAGTTGCTTATGCCTCAAGAACTTTAACCCAAACAGAAATGCAATATGAACAAATAGAGAAAGAACTTTTGGCAGTAGTGTTTGAATGTTTGAAGTTCATTGATTATATTTATGGCCGACTTATCCAAATAGAGGCTGATCACCAGCCACTAGTGACAATTTTGAAAAACCCAATGCATATAGCCCCAGCTCATTTGCAATGTATGATGTTAAAATTGCAAAAGTACAATTATTTCAATACTGTTTACAAAAAGGGCAGACACTTGTACGTTGCTGATGCTTTGTCATGTCACCCAAACGACAGAGCAGCATGAAACTGAAACAGCAGACACTGAGGTCATGGAAGTCAGAAACTTTTCGTCATCACAGCTTGAAGAACTAAGAAATCACAAAACTTCAGACCCAATTCTCCAGAAGCTGAAAAATGTTATCAATCAAGTATGGCCAACATGACAAACCAGTTTGCCACTAAACATTCAGCAGTATTTTTCTTACATAGATGAACTCATGAAGGAAGATGGAATCATTATGAAAGGTCCAAAAGTGGTAATTCCTAAAGCATTACAACAGGAATATATCAAAATCTTGCATCATGGTCATCCATGTAATGATTCTACCAAAAGATGGGAAAGAGGCATTGTATTTTGGTGTTCTATGCCCAAAGATACAGAGAAGGAAACTCCAGCATGTTTAATTTGCAACAGCACCAAACTGCATCAACAAAAAAACTGCTTCAGCTATACCAAATTCCTGAATTACCATGGTCGATGGTTGCTACAGATATTTTTGAATGGAATAGTCAACATTGCTTAATGTTAGTAGACTCTTACTCATATTGGTTTGAAATTGACCTACTTCCTAACTTGACGACCAGTACAGTCATTACAAAATTGAAGAGACTTTTTTATCCATGGTATTCCACACAAAGTCATGTCTGACAATGGTGCACAGTTGACAAGTGAGCGGTTTAAGAAATATTTATTTTAATTTCTCCATTATAGACAATTTAGTAGAAAATATGAGAGGTGGGGATTTAAGTAATAGAACTGAACAGAAAGAACTTAGATGGATTTTGACACTGGCTGCACATAAATCACCGGGGCTGAATGATTATATATCCCTTAAACCTGTTCTGAAGAACAGGAAACTTAAGAAGAAAGTAGTATGAAGCAATCTGCTGTGCTCTGGAACTAGGGTTATGTTTCAAATAGGACATGCAAGCATGCTTTATAGTGCTTTTAGGCTTTTTACACACATTTTTATATATTTTTTATACAAACTTTTTATGTGTTTTTATATGTATTTCTGCATGTATTTTTATATGCATTTTCTACATATATGTTTTTATCTGATTTAAAAGAGTGTGTATCTCTTTGAATCTGGAAAGCATTGGAGTCTTGTATTCTCCACAGGGATTGGTGGGTCTTGTGTGATGTGTATTATAAAAAGGGGATTGTTTTTAAGCATGTTTGTTTTGGTCTGAGGAAGCAACCAGGAGAGGTTGCGAAAGCGCTTACCTATGCAATAAAGGTTTCTGTGGAACTTTATTTGGGTTCTTACTTGGATTTTTATTGGAGTTTGGCTTCTCCTTGGTTTTAGTGTTTGGAACATTGTTTTCTTTTACATTGGACTTTTGTGTTTGTTCCATCACTCAGCAAACAGGGCTTTTCCTTTTTCATTGTTGGTTTAAGAAATTTGCTGAGTCTTGGGAATTTTTCCATATTACCAGTAGTCCTGAGTATCCTCAAGCCAATGGTTTAGCTGAATGTGCAGTTTAGAGTGCAAAGCACCTGTTGGAGAAAACCGAGAGAGATGGTACCTATGTTTTCCTTAACTTACTCAATTGCAGAAATATTCCTCAAGACAACTTGCTTGGTTCACCTGCTCAGAGATTGAAGTCCAGACAGACATGAACAACTCCTTCAGTCAGCAAACACTTGTTAATACCAAATGCAAAGAACAACAGAGTGGTCAAGGCTCAACTTTCAAGAAAATGTCAGTCACAAAAGTTGCACTATGATAAGACCAGTAATTCCTTCAACCTTTACTGCAAGGAGAAGTTGTGAGAATGCAAACATATAAAGGATATGAGTGGGAATCGTGAAGAACATTTGTGAGGAACTGAGATCTTACATTATAGAATCGGAAAGAATGGATTTCAGATGGAATTGTAGACGTGTTACCTTTTTCTGAACCAGTGCTACAGCAGATTGCGTGTGACAATGACTAATTCCCAGACTGACTTTGCTCAAATTCAAAAGCACAGTGTGCTTACTTCAAACAATTTTGATGTAAAAAATCAAAATGAAAGGGTTGCCAGGGAGACTGTGTACACCTGATTTAAGTGCTTTCATTCACTTTAATAATAACTATTGAACTTCTTCAGATATAACAAAGCAACAAACAATCACAAATTTAAAATGCTGGCAAAAGTCACATGATGGGTTACATACAATAGGCTGTAATTACTGAAATTAAAAAACATTAAAAGAAATATATTTAGATGTAAATGAAAAAAAATCATTAAAAAATGTGGTACTTATGTATTATCGCAACCAGATTGCGGTCATGAAATTCAGATACTTCAAGTGAAATGAGTGCATGCACAACTCAGAATTGATCTTCCAAGTTTTTCTACTGTCACATTACAGTGGTCAAGTTTCAGGAGCACACTAAGCTGTATGCATACACAGCTAGTTTGTACAGCAATTATACACTGGAATCCTATATGGTGTAGCACTGATGTGATTACCTGCTCTCACAAGCAGTTTCCAAAGCTGCCATCATTCTTCCCAGTTGAAAAGAAACGAACACCGTTATTTACTGACATTAACACTCAATGATGAGTCGGACACCACACAAATACAACTTGCATGGAATAATTTAATACTATGAGGCAGAAATCTGGACACTGGAGAGGTATCAGTGTTCCCCAGTGCATTCAAGGTAATGCAGACACAGACATGTTTAAAAAATATATAAAAGGCCGGTAAACATGGAGTCCACTAAACAGTAGCTCATTGTAAAGTCATTCATCCCTTCTGCTCTGAGTTTTCCTAATACTAAATCACATTTGTAAATTCTGACCCACACAATACAGGGACATAATTTAAAGCTTGATCTTTTACCCTTTTTAAAAACTGGAGAAATCGGTACTTACAGATTCCGTTTGTCAGTACGATAGCACCCATTACAATTTGCCTATGCAGTTCTAATGCATGGAAATCTGGAAGACTACTTTTTAATTGGTTTCTCTTACTGAAGGTAATCCAAACTTTTTCATTAGAACTAAGGACTTTGATCAACACCTCGCAGTGTTTCATGGCCTCATTTCACTTGAACTAGGCGAATTTCACAACCGCAAAAATCTGGTTGCGATAATACATAAGTACCAAAAATGTATATGTGTATGTACATAAATACATTAGGTTAAAAAACATAAGAAATTCATCCTCATTCAAAAGCATAAATGCCTGAAGTTATAATTTATGTGAGAGTAAACACATTTTAAATTAATAAGATCATTAAGTCCTGTTTTATTATCTACCGCCAACCTCACTTGCCATTTAGCTTATCGACAGTCAAGTATAACATTAATGTTGCCTTTGAAGCTGTTAGAATCTGCCTTGTCAATAATGAAGAAATTAAATTTCTTGATGTTAGCACAAATAGATGAATGCTTTGCAAGAGCATTATTTCTGACTTTTTTATGAATAGCTAAAGTGTGCTCATAGATGCATTTTGATCATTTTCTTTTATTTTTTCCAACATAATAAAAGATTACTGTGCATTTTTTTCAATCAAAGATGATTGTGGGGCATGAGTGAATTTAGTATGTAAAGTACCTGTAGACTGGTTATTGCTTATATCTTCAGTGTAACTTTGAGGGTATTATTTAATTGATGGTATTATGAGTGCAGTACAACTCAAAATATAGGCAAATTATTTATTCATACTGCTAAGTAGAGGTGATGTCTTGTTGAGTATAGGTGATATCAAATTCACAATGTGATTACAGAATTTCTGTGCTATTATATCATCAAGTGTTCCTATATCCTCTTCAAAAAAAAAAACTGTTGCAGCTTTTGTGGTGTATAACCACATGGAATTCCATAATGCTGAGATATTTTTTAGAAACATGAGACAATTTGATCCAAGTACCTCTAACTCTGCCTTTTGTTTCACAGACTACACATCATTTTATATTCTGTCTTTGCCTAATGCTGTGTCCTATTTCAGTTCAGTCTTCTTCATTACTTAAAACGATGGCACTAAAGACGAAACACTGTCAGATGTTTTCAGTTTCACCGGATCTCCACTAGAATCAAATAAATGATATCTAACTATGATCACTTACAGGTGAACTACAGAGATAACCTAGAGATTGACTGACTGATTGAGAATGACATTCTAACTTACAAGTAAAAGAATTTTCTTTAAGCTGTAGTGTCAGTATGTCCACAGTCCTAAAAAAATTCTGGAATAGTATTAACCACTTCCTTCATCAAATGCACTGCCAAATAACATCTCTCTTTCTTTATCTGTATAATACTGAGATAGTGAAACATTTCTTTTATCACTTGTATGTTGCTGGATGTAAAGCTATATCATATGATATTAAGGTCAGTATTTGCATACAGCCCTTATACCTGTTCATCCTTTACCCTTCAAATGGTAATTGTACTTCTAGTTTGTAAATTCTTAAAAAAAAGCGTATACCTGAATAATTAACTTTGGACAGTCTGTCCCCAGAGTTGCAAAAATATCAACCAAAACAAGCTTTTCTTGTGTTTTCATAATTATTAACTGGTCTATCAGGGAATAGTATGACCCTTCCAACTGGAAACAAATGTTCATAGCTCCATTGCATAAAGACAGGCCTTCAGTCTTATTAAATAATTCCTGACCAATTATCCTTCTTTTTCATCAGTGAGGAGTCTCCTATACTCTATGTGATGCAAATTCACAATCCAGTATATCTGAATCTCCTCCACTAAGGGGCTATGGCATCGGACTGCTCCAATGTGTCCCTTACTCTCAGGATGGACATGCCCATCTTCACCACACCAGTTCTAACAGACAATCAGTCCATCAATCAAACACATGTAATTTGGGTCATAGCCAGCATTGTATTCCTCTATAGCAAAAGATCTAAGATGACTCTGAAACATCATTGGCTATGCAAATACAAAATATTTTTTTTCTGAAAAAGTAAGGGTTGCTATGGCAAACTGATAGTAACTACCATCTCATACACTGTGTACATTTGTATGGACTATTTCACCTCTTAACCATAAGTAGGAGTAGTTATAATGTTCACATTTGCCACAAGCCATCACAAATGACATATCTTTTCCACTTACTGCAGAGCTTACAATTATTGAAATTCTTGATTATAGATTCATAGGTCCATAGGTTCATAGGTTTATACTAGGCTATCTGCCCTAAGGCATTTATAAGCCTAGCCCAAATTTTTGTGGCTTACGCCACCCCTTATATGAAAAAATACTGTGCCCATTAGTTTGTTGTGCCTCTGTCCAGCAGTGACACAGAGATGATTCCCGGGGTAAACCTACGATCTCCCATCCACAGGTCTAGATTTCTCTTGAACAGAGTCAGCGAGGTGCTCTGCCTCACATGGACCGGGATTTTATTCCACAGCATAGGGAGTCTCTGAGTGATAAATTTATCCCTCCAGCACGTCCTATTTATATCCGTGCTAAGGTTTAAGTCGCTTGATCTAGTGGTTTTGGTGGATTTGGATTTTTTGAGGTGGAGCATGTCCATTAATTCCGGGTTGGACATGGCCTTGTATGTCAGGCACATGTCACCTCTGAGCAGACGGTATGCGACTGAATAGTGCTGGAGTTTCTTCAATCTGGCAGCATATGACAGATTTTGGAGTCCCTTTATCCTTTTGCTGAGGAACTTTTGGGGTCTCTCCAATTGCTGCAGATGTCGGGTGAGATACATCCCGAATGGGGCATTGTACTCGATCATTGGTCTGATAAGTGAAGAGTACAGGGGAACAATGACCTCACTAGATCTGGATGTGAATCCCTTCATGATCAGGTGGGCAATGTAGAAGGTCTTTCTAACCACTTTAGCAACATGAGTGTCAAAAGAAAGGCCACTGTCAACCTGGGTCCCCAGGTCCCTGATAACCTCTTCTGTGCTTAGTGGATTGCCACCTATATGGTAGCTTGGGGTTACCTTGTTTTTCCCGAAGGGTATGACTATACATTTTTTGGCGTTTAACTTCAGGCCATGGCTCTGGCACCAGCTATCTGTTTCTGTGAGTCCCTTCTGAAGGATATCCATGTCCGATGCACTTTCCACTATGGCGCCCAGTTTGCAGTCGGCTGCAAACTTTGTCAGCCAAAGTCCTCCCATGCTGGCCTGTACTTCTGAGAAGTAGATGCCAAACAATAGGGGGCCAAGGACCGAGCCCTGTGGGATACCACTTGTGACCGGCTTGGAGTCTGACACAGCGCCAGCAACTCTAACCCTGTGGGTTCTGTCCTTAAGCCAGTTTGCAACCCATCTTGTGACATATGGGTTTACATTTAAGCTGGTAAGTTTTTCTACAATACCCGAGTGGGGTATTGAGTCGAAAGCCTTTGCAAGGTCATGGTAGGCTGTATGGACTGCCTTTCCCTCATCAATGGCCTTGGTGACTGTTTTGAAGAAGTCGACCAAGTTCAAAAGGCATGATCTTCCCTTGACAAAGCCAAACTGGGTCGGGTCCAATGTCTGCAAGTCCCCTATATCTTTGTTTATGAGCTCCATTATGATCCTCTCCATAGCTTTGCAGACTAGACTTGTTAAGCTTATGGGGCGGTAATTACCAGGGTCCGTAGAGGCGCCGCCTTTGTGGAGTGGGACCACAGTTGCCGTACGCCACTCCTTGGGCACGTATCCTGTGGTAAGGCTGAGATTAAACAGCTGCCTTATGTGCGGGTTTAATTCCTCATTTAGCTCGTGTAGCACACAGCCGGGGACACCATCCGGTCCCATTGATGCTGTGTTTTTAGCTTTAGAGAGAGCAGCTTTCACCTGCGCATTTGAGATGTCCGGGAGGCTACACTCGGCTGGGATAGTTATCTCTCCTTTAGGGTTGGAGAGGGGGGTGAAGTTTGCACTAAACCTGTCTGCCAGTATGTTGGCAATGTCTGTGGGTTCAGTGATTTTTGTATCATTTTGGACTAATTCTGAGCATATCTGGGAGTTTCCACCCAGGTTCCTAACATAACTGAAAAAGGCCTTATGATTGTCCTTTGAATCCATGGCAATTTTTCTCTCAAAATTGGCCTTAGTTGATTTTATGAGTGCTCGTATTTTTTTACTAATAATGATCAGGGGTGACTTCCCTTTTATGGATTTTGTTCTATCATGTAATAGCTTTCTCCTGTGATACAATTGTGATACAATTATGTTTTCTGTGTGAGATTTATATTCCCCAAATTGTTTCTCCTTGTTTAGAGTTAAACATGGATACAATGTCATCATAAACATAGGTCATCAGCTGAGATGCTGACTGTTGTGTGAAAATCTGAAAATAAATTTGTTGACTCCAAGTAAACTATTGCTACAGATATACTGTAGAGCAAGCTCCCCTACACTGATGGGAGAAATGGATGATCTGGAAGGAATCCAACGACGCATGTGACATAGCACACTATCAGAGAATGTGGAATTGCTGAGGTCAAGCAAAAGGGAGTTATAAAAGCAAAAAGTAAGACTGAAAAGTCTTATTTAACTAATTTAAGCATCCCAAGTCCTAAAAGCATTATGTCACTATTACAATAATGCACTCAACTGCCTGAGAACAGTGAAATGGATATTAGAGAGTTTAGCAGTATTGTTCAGTGAGCTAACCATGAGGCGAATGCCTCAGGAAGTAGCCAAAGTTATGTATCATTTACAATGGGCATTATGGTTGCAAAACTGAGCATTGTCAGGAATGAAACAATGAATAAAATCAGTGAACAATTAAGTGGGGGAAGGAGGCACTGGTTTATACAACTGTCACAAATGAATGATTCAATTATAATGAAAAGTAAGGTAATATTACTTGATAATATGGACCTGATAGAAATAATATGTGATCAAATGAGCAGTATAGATAACATGAAAAAAAAACTACTAAATTATCTGAGTTATGTAAGAGGGACGTAGGATGAAATGATGTGGCTACCATATGTGAGATGAACCGTACTGATTCAGTAAGCCTCCTAGCTGACTGTATGAACGAAAACTTGCAATTAATTTTTAATACATTGGAAGGTCTAGAGTCAGCAGTTACTATTATTTCCAAATTGCAAAAGTCTGTAAATGTGCTTGAACAACAATAAAATGAAGATGCAAATAAATTAGAAACAATAGTGAATACATATGACTCAATGGAATTAATGTAAAAATAAGATCGCTTATCTGAACTAGAAAAGGCTCAGGCTTCTCTTTCAGCAACGGGACTGGACTTTTAGGCATGAGTGAGGTGCAAAAGTGTTTATGTACTAGGTGTGTCTGAGAAATGGGAAGGAGGAAGCAGGTCTGGAATCTATATTATAACAAATACTTGCTGCTACTATGGATATCCGCGGTGGTGGTGCTGCAGTAGCATTGTCGCCTCACAGCAAGACGTTGTCCCATTCGAATCTCAGCTAGAGCATCTTCTATGGAGACATGCATGAATGGGTGTACCTTCATTGAAGGTTGTGCATTAGGGCCGGCAACTCAGCATGTAAAAATCAACTGCCAATCATTAACAGACCGGAGTTCCGCTGTGGCGACCCCTAACCGGGAAAAGCCGAAAGACACAACAACTTGCTGCTACTATGGATATACCTGCTTCAGTACAGCATTATGATTTGGAACTCTTTCATTGTACAACTAGTAAAAGTAATACAAGTCCAAGGCCAATAAGAGTCAAATTTATGAAATATAGAGAAAAAAAATTTTGGCAACTGCAATACAGAAAAAAAATTACAAGTAGAATTTAAATTTCTCTTTTCTCTGACCTACCATATGAAATTGTTGTAAAAAGGAAATCATTTTCATCAATTAGTACTTTATTATGATAGAAGAAAATTAAGTATTCTTCTGTTTAGCTATGATGAAAGTTATATGGAAGTCAGTTCCACTGCTTTTCAGCAATGACATTGGAACCAGACATGAATTTGAGGATTTGGGAATTATTTAGCTCCATTTCTGAAGTTAAATGCTTACTGGATGCTTGACTTTTTCCATTTTGGACTTGTGTTTTTATTTGTTTTTCCTTTCTTTTTCGTGTTTTCTATATCTTTGAGTACAGAAGTGACTGTGGAGTTTTTTTGCTCATGGAAATTTAAAGAAATCCCACTGGAGTTAAGGTAAGAAGTTTATTATGGTATGCAATGTTTATTGATATTTTAAGTGCTAATCTTAATGGTACACATAATATATCTAAGCTCAGGATGGCTATGAGTTTCATTGAAGGCAGTCCTGAAAATTTCTTTCTTATACAGGAAACCCATGAAGATAAGAGTTTCTGTGGAATAGCTCTTTTAATTAAAACATTTTGTGATTATATTATGGCATTCATCAGAAAATGGCATGATGTTCCAAAGGTAACTTCAAAGATTTTTTTGAATTTTTGATAGAATATTATAATAAACATTTGGGACCTTTGACTGATAAAGTGAATACTCACTATGAGGAAATACAACATTTTTCATCTAATGGGAACTTTCCAATGAGAAATAACAAATATATGCAGGAAATGGATGACTATGAGAAAGATTTACGGGCATGCAAACTTAAAAAATATGCCAGGGACATTAATGATTATAAAACTGAGTCCATGTATAGATGGAAACATAAAAAACGATCCGTCCGATTTTCAGAAGTTAAAAATGAGAAAATGGGAGTGGATAAAAGGAAAAGAGTGCGCTCTATTTTGAGAAAGCCGAGTGTGAGAATTGTTGATGGGGATTCTAGTACATCTGAATTCTCATCAAATATAACAGCTACTGATGTAGAAAATGTGGACAGTGTTTAAAGCCTATCACCGGTCCAGAAATGAAGTAATGGCCCTTTAGACAGGGAGGAAGAAAGCATAAACACAAACAACATGGAAAAGACTTTCAGGCAGATGTTGAAAGGGCAACACGAACTACAATAGATGATACATGTGATGAAAACGATTTGATAGTTAATTTAACTTGTTATACCCCAAGTAATGATGAAACTGATGTGTTAAATAAAGGCTTAAGCTATGTACCTGCATCTTATGTTTCCCATGTTTCTGTGGTGTATGATGTGAAAAATTTTTGCCGTAATTTAAATCTAAAATATTATTATAGTAATAAGCCTGGAAATGAAGTAGAATCCAATTTTACAATTAAAAAGTCCACTTTTCAACCTCCCTACCACCCAGCTGTAAAGCTATTTGAAGAACCTATTTTATGGGATTTACATTTAAATCAAAATAATATTTTTAGAAATTTCAGTGTCAATTTGACATCTGATCAGATGTTAGCTTTGCAGAATCTACACAATAATGATAATTTAGTGGTGGTAAAAGAGGATAAGAAAGGGACTATAGTATTGTGGGAATCTACTAATTATGATGTTGAGGTTATGAGACAATTGAATGACTTTGCATCTTATATAAGACTACCATTTGATCCAGGACAAGGTTTTAAATTTACGGTGGATACATTTCTGGATGAAATGGTTTCTAAGGGTATGTTAACTAAGGAAATAAGTGAACAATTGAAGGTGGAGGACCCTGAACCATCTTATTTTTATATTTTGCCCAAAATTCATAAAACTGTAGTTAATCTCCTTGGAAGACCAATAGTTTCAAGTAGAGGCTCTTTGACTGATCCCCTGTCTTAGTTTTTAGAAAAACAATTAAAACCATTGTTGTCCTGGGTGAGGGCTAGGATAAAGGACAGCAATGAATTTGTGAAACTTATAGATGATATTCAGGTACCAGTACATGCATATTTATGTACATTGGATGTTCAGTCATTATATACGAGTATTCCACATGAAGGTGGACTAAGAGCGGTAAAATATTGGGAAGACAGGTCGGAATTATATAGTGACATGCTGATTGAATTTTTACTTAAAGCACTGGGGTTAATTTTGGAACATAATGCCTTTTTCTATAAGAATGATTGGTATTTACAGATCAAAGGTACAGCTATGGGTACTAATTTTGTATCCATATATGCTGATTTATTCATGGGCTTTTTGGAAGCTAAACTGATATACCATGATGAAAATCAATATAAACAGCTTATAAATATGTGGCGTAGATTTTTAGATGACTGTTGCTGCATATGGATAGGATCTATGGAAACATGGCATGAATTTGTTGCTTACCTAAACATGAATAGTTTGGGTATTAAGTTTCTTGGGAAAATTTAGTCATTTAACATAGATTTTTTGAATGTGAACGTTTCCAAATTAATAGATGGCACAATGGCTACAAGTTTATTTAGGAAGCCATTTACAAAAAATTCCATATTAGATGCCAACAGTTGCCACCAAGCCTGTGTTAAAAATAATATACCAACGGCACAATTCTTGAGATTAAGAAGTTTGTGCAGTACTGACCAATGCTTTGAAAAAGAAGCTAATAAAATGGAGTGCAGATTCCAAAAAGGGAATATGCTAAAGATTTAATTTCTAAAGCACATGAGTTTAGTAATAAACAGGAAAGGGAAAATTTGTTAAAATCTGATAATGAAGGAGGGGTAGAAAAGATGGAAACACAGAGGTTAAGATTTATTACCACTTTTGGATTAAATACATTTAAGATCAAAGGAATTATTCAGAAATATTGGGCAGTTTTGAAGTCTAACCCATTTTTTAAGGATTTAATTGATGAACAATGCCAGTCTGGCTACAGAAGAGGAAGAAATATAGGTGAATACCTTAATAAATATAAAAAAGTTTGTTTATGGGATACATGTCAAAGAATGTAACATCAAGGGGTAGTACTTTTTGTGGAAACTGTGTTTTTTGTAAAGTGATATCTAGAACTAAATCTTTCACATCAGTTAACACTATGAAGGTATTTGATATTAAGACTTTACATGAAGCAAAGATTGTGTAATATACATGGCAGTGTGTAAATGTGGAGCATTTTACATGGGGCAAACATCAAGGCCTTTAAAACAAAGAATGGCTACGCACATTAGTGATATAAATTGTAAGAGTGCGTAGTGCATTATGCAAGCATTATTTAGAACACGGTGGGGCACACTTTACTTTTGTGGTTATAGATGGAGTTCAAGGTGATGAGCTACTAATAATGAAAAAACATAAAATCTTAGATAAGAAAAAAAACTTGGATACTTAAATTAGGGGGACTATATAAACCAGGACTGAATGAAAAATTGTAATTATTAATAATGTTATGTTTTCCCATGGTATTAGGGTTACTATGAAAAGAAAAAAGAATAAATGGTTACTGTTTTCTTAAATGGAGTGTATATAACTAAGGGACAATGTCACTTCCTGTATAATTTTACACTGGACGCCTATATGGTGAAACCGGTTTGTTGTGTTTGTTGCTGAGCTTTATTTGGAGCCATTATTTTGTGCACTGAAGAGTGTATTTGTTCACTAAGTCATTAAAAGCGAATCCATAGTTGTATGGTGTGGTTTATTACCACATAACGTTTATCTGAAGCAAGCTGGTGCTGGTGAAATTTGGTGTGGTTAACTATTGACTACCCATGTACAGCTTTACTTCGGGGTAAGGCATTTGTCTGTGCACCATTCATGTGTGTGTATATATAGATAAATTAATGGAAGAGTGGTTGCTATTTCAATTATTATTGATGTGTTAAAAATCACTGTTGCTTCTATTTATGGTCCATTTCAGAATTATCAGATGCTTTTAGATAGCAAAATGAATGTATTACAGTATCTGCAGAATGATGCAGATAATACTGAAAGTGATTGCAAAGTAGTAAAGATCGATCTTTTTGCCATCACAATTTTCATATCAAATTAATCATGGTATAATACTCTCCAGTTTTATTGCTTGGGAGAATTAAATTGAAACATGGAAAGCTAAACATTCTGAAACTAAAGAATTTACTCATATTACTCATAAAGATAACTGGTGTACTATATACAGGCTTTCTAATGAAATATTTAAATTCTCACAAATGTCAGTACTCCCAACATGAGCATGTTGATATTATAAATTGTTGAGAATGTCAACAGATTCATTAGTATTATAACCAAACATGTCTTTAGATTAATATTTTATTAAATAAGGATATCACTTTAACTCCTGATTTTTTTTGACCTGTTGGATGAATTTAATAAGAAAGAAACATTACAGATTGCCTTGGCTACAATGGTAAAAAAAAATTGAAACATTGGAAAAATGCACCTTTACTGGAACCCAGTATAAATGAATTGTGGTCTTTATATTATGAATATGTTACCTGCCAGTGAGAAAATACCTACTGTAA
Organism: Protopterus annectens; assembly: GCF_019279795.1. NCBI lineage: Eukaryota > Metazoa > Chordata > Ceratodontiformes > Protopteridae > Protopterus > Protopterus annectens. The sequence goes on along the minus strand of NC_056744.1, from coordinate 1,282,701,460 downwards.
TTGACTTTTTTTTCTTTCTTGTTTTTCTTTTCTTCTTTTTCTTTTTCTACTTTATTGCTTGTTTTGCATATATTGTGTTCTGGTTTATTGAGCTTTATGATTTGAATAATAGTAATAGTAATAAAATAACAATATTGAACAAGCAACCCCATACATTCATAAATATATTCCCAAGAAAAATTGCTTTAAATTATCAGAAACAAAATGAAAAAAAAAAAAACAGTACAGACCTGAATATCTTCCAAGGGCAAAGTATAAAATAGCAGTAAAAGAACTCAGAAGACTACCACGGCAATAAAATGATTTATTACAGACAAGTGCTTTCATGTAGTACACCTACGCTTTCTCAAGTCCTTAATACAAAATAGCATAGCATTTCACATTTTATACAAGTTAACTGTACTAAAGGTTAATTGTAACAATTAAAATCACATCATTAAATCATTAGTTCCTCATTTCATTTACTTAAGGGGACAAGCAACTAACTGGTTTAATGTCAGGGGCGGCTTGTGCTATTGGACTGCAGGACTGCAGCCCTCCCAGCTGTAAAATAAAACAAATTAAACAAAATATATTATAAAAATAACAAAAAGAAAATAATAAAATAACTGCGAGTCCCAGAATATCGAGCATGCATGGCGTTTCCGATATTCGGACTGCTGGTGAACCAGTCTGGAGCATGCGCACAGAATCCAAACTGTCTCCACCTGCAGTCCAGATTACAAAGACAACATGCATGTCTACATTTTCCCAGCAGTCTATGCAGTCAGAACAGCATAGACTGGAAGGGGATCGGATTGCAATGTCTGCAGGCAGGGTGGTCTCACGGGACAGATAGGACAAGTCTTATGTGCTCTCGTGGGAAGGGCTTGCCTATTGCATGGATTAACAGCTTGGCCAGCGATGATGGTGCAGGAATAGATTGTACAGCTCGGAGCTTGCTGCTTTTGACAGACTTTGCAGGTAAGTGTGTGTAGGAATGGATTGTACAGGTGTGTGTTGCTACTTTTGGTGGACTTTGTAGGTTTGTGACTGTTTGTGGGCTTGCCTATTGCATGGATTAACAGCTTGGCCAGCGATGATGGTGCAGGAATGGATTGTACAGCTCGGAGCTTGCTGCTTTTGACAGACTTTGCAGATAAGTGTGTGTAGGAATGGATTGTACAGGTGTGTGTGTGTGTTGCTGCTTTTGATGGACTTTGCAGGTGTGTGTTGCTGCTTTTGATGGACTTTGCAGGTGTGTGTGTTGCTGCTTTTGATGGACTTTGCAAGTTTGTGACTGTGTGACTGTGTGTGTGTGTAAAATGCCTCAGTCACTACATGGTGATGGGTAGAGAATAAGGCTTGAACCCTGTACCATGGGCCCAAATGGCAAGAGCCTGAATTCCCTACCCACCACCATTTATAAAAGTAATGCAGATTTTTGCCTCATATTTGCTCTGTTCCTCATAAAATCTGTGGTTTCTGTACTTTTGTTTCTCAGCACAGCACGTTGTACAGTGGTGCAGTGGTACCATTGTTGCCTAACATCTACAGATTATCTGATTTGATTCTTGGCTGGGGTGCCTTCTATGTGGAGTCTGCATGTTCTCCCTGTATTTGTGTGGGTTTTCTCTGGTGTCCTCTCATCTTACAAAGACATGTCTGGAGTGTTTCTTCCTCTGCCAAAAATTGGCTTTTGTTTCAAATCAGACTTTCCTGGTTAACAAATATTAAATAAATAAAAATGACAAGCATTGGACTTTCAGATTTCATATTCTTCAGAAAGTACATGGTAACACAAAACCTATTATTATAGCAAGTTTCTAAGTTTATAAGATGGATATTTGAAATTTATCCCTATTTTTGGGACTGTATTCCCCCATGATTGGCTTCGTCCAGGTTTTTTGTGCCAAGGTTGAGAGCTATGGTGATAACTGAACTCACTGAATATGTTTGGGGGCTGTATTCCCGCATTACTTGCTTTGTCTGTGTTTTTGCTAAGAGGTTGAGAGCTATGGTGAGAACTGAATTCACTGAATATGTTTGGGGGGCTGTATTCCCCCATTATTGGCTTTGTTCAGGTGTTTTGTGCTCAGATGTTGACAGCTATGGTGAGAAATGAATTCACTGAATGTAGCCATTTAGGTTTCAGTCTTCCTCTTTCATAAAATTGATGATTGATTTGTCATAGTGGCATGTTGCTTTGACTGTTTTGCACAGGGTCCTGGGTTCAATGCTTGGCAGTGAAATGTATGGTGGTAACATAGCATTTTATTCTAGCAACTTTCCAACATTATACAAGAAATGTTTAAAATGTGTCCCTGTTTTTTGGTCTTTTGCCCCTCCCCCTAAATTTTGGCTTTTTCCAGATTTCTTGTGCTGCAAAGTTCAGAGATACAGCTGAGTGTCAAGTAAATTTTACAAGAAGCTGAGAGCTGCAGGGGAACAAAAGTTTAGTGATGCTTAAGTTATGATGAGTCAGCCTGCATTGTCAATAGCACAACAGGTAGTGTACTTGCTTTTGATGCAGAAGGCTGTGGGTTCTACTCCCACAATAAGTAGATGCATTGCTGATACTGTACTGTATTGTAAAGGGGGTGGATGCTGCAGTTGTTTTTGGTGAAGATACCTAGTAACTCTGAACCTGTTATTAGTTTGCCATCCATTCCCTATTGCAATATTACTAGCTTATCATTTTTTAATGAAACATAGGCAATTTATTCCTCGAGGGCAACAGACACTTTATTTGTAGATGAAACAATGACACATAAAGTTGTTTGCTAGCAGCAACCTCTTCATTAGTTACAGATTTCTTTAATGTGGAATTATTTAGATGACTTTTACTTCTTCAGAGATTGTGCATATTTACTGATACTGGTGGAATGTAGAAGTTTGAGTAGACTTTAATGTGGAATTATTTGGATGACTTTTACTTCTTCAGAGATTGTACATATTTACTGATACTGGTGGAATGTAAAAGTTTGAGTAGACTTTTATGATAGAAATGTTCTGAATTGGGCAATTTTGTTGTTATTGGTGCATGCATTTTTTTCATTGTTTACTGGAAAAATGTTCTGAATTGGGCAGTTTTGTCATTATTGGTGCATGCATTTTGTTTCATTGTTTACTGGAAAAATGTTCAAAATAAATTTAAAACACCCTCTACAGCTGTACTATATTGTACAAGGAATATCATTTAATAAAATCAGAAAGGTCTATCAAAGACCAAGTGGATGTTTCATGTGCAAGGGGCCTATGATTTGAAAACAGCCCAAAGTTAATCTTTACCTGTCACTGGCAAAATGCATTTTCTTTGAATGTGGGTTTCAATGCTGTTTCAATGAATGTGAGTTTCAAGGGCAGAGAAGTTTTAATGCTAAGTCTGTTTTCACTGTGAGATTGCATTGCTTTGTTTATCAGATGTCTTAGTGTTTGTGCAAAATAAAATTTTCAAATAAAGCCCAAATCATCGTAGAAGTAAAGCAGTATGCACATTAGTGGTTATGGTAAATGGGGTGAAATAGCCAAGTAATGGTTCATTGGAATAGCTGAAGGGGGGAGGCTCCATTCAACCATGATTTTGTGAGGGGGAAGGGCGGCAAACTCAAAGACAGCCCCGGCTGAACTATACCTCTCAACTGTCCAGATTTTCACAGAATGAATAGATTTTTGCTTCTTATTTTTGGTTTGTTCCTTATTAAATGTGTGGTTTTCTGGCAAATAATGTGGGAATTAAGTCACTAAATAATGACAGACACTGAGGGCAGGATTCACGAAGCCTCCGTGTAAGAGTTACAAGGCTTACACGGAGGCTGCAGTTAAACGGTGTGATGTCAGCATGTCATGCATATGCATGAGGGCATGCTGACTCACACCTAAGGCTTACACGGTCCATGGAAGACAGTAGGGGGCGTGTCCGTAGGCCGAGCCCTGCAAATGGACACGCCCCTAGAAGAGTAAAAGTCCCGAAAGTAAACCCCCATGACAGAGTCCATGGAAATGTGAATAAACACAACACAACACATGCCCCCACAGACTATGAACATAAAATATATAAATGAACATGTTATATTTTTTTTAAATTGTAAAGATGTTTGCCCGTGAGTGCGCTCGTTTGCGCGGGCATGCCCATAGCTAAGCCACAATTAGCAGTCAGTGGAAAAGCATATAAGAACTAAATATGCAAAATAAGCCAAAAAGCAATAGCGTAGCGGTAGAGATGTCAGCTGAAGAGCAGGCAGTCAAGGTTCGAGCCCCCACAACATCAATTTTTATTTTTAGTGAAATAAGCACGAAACAAGTCCCTGACATATATGTACACATATAAAATTATATTTTATGTAAAATGTAATGAAATGGGCCATTTATTTTGAAGAAATGTGAGATAACAAAATAATAAAAAATGCCAGATGTGCCTATAGCTGAGCTACAGTTTAACAAGTTGAGTGCATCTGCCCGTAGGTGAGCAGTGGTTTAACAGGTGTAAAATGAGTGCCCGAAGGTGAGCAGTGGTTTAACAGGTGCAAAATGAGTGCCCGTAGGTGAGCAGTGGTTTAACATGCTGAAACTGTGTGCACCTAGCTGAGCTGAGCGTAATATGCGTGCTGACAGCTGAATGAAGCGTAAACCAGCATAACCCATTTGCGCGGAGCTGCGCACCGCGCCAACAAGCTAACCGATGGGCAACGTTGAGCAAGCTGTAACAAAACTGTCTTTACACAGACACACCTCCTAGCCTGTGTAGACAGTCATAAAATATAAAAAGCAGTGGCCAGGTTCGAACCCAGGATACCATACACCATAGTCAAGGTACTGAACCACTAAGCCACGACATCTGTACTTAGAAATGCAGTAATAGCAAATATATAGGAATGAATAGAAAGAGGAGCATGACAAAGCAGGTTGTGTGAAGCTGATACAATTCCAAAATGGTCAATCACAGATAAGTGCAGGAAAAACGGCATATATAAGCCCCATAGGTGGGAATACACAGCATAACTGATTGTAGAACCAACTTGCAGCCAGAATGTCAGGTGTAGGTGAGGGTAGTTGCTTTCGAGCACAGAGGTGGGGCATTGAGGAGTCCAAATATATGGTTTGGCTCCTTGTCCACAATCATGAGGCCCAACTCATGCAGGGCCAGGTCCTGTGGGGAGCATATAGGGCTGAGGCATGGGACCGGTTGGCTCATGATCTTACCAGTGCCACAGGGATACCAAGGACTGGTGAGCAGGTCCGTCACCACCATGCAGACCTGAAGAGATGGAAGCAGGACCAACTGAACTGTTGGATCCAGGAGGCCCGGCAAATGCCCAACGCCCCACTACTGAGTAAGTTACATCTAATTATTTATGTAAGAAATTAACCTAGCTGATATTATGGAGATGTGTATTCCAATATTACTTTATTTATATTACAGCTGCAGGTGTCCGTTCTGCAAACCGTAGAGCCTATGGCGATAGGCTGGTGCAGTTGCGCCACCAGGCAGGTCAGTAATCCTCTCCCTGTAACTGTAAATAAATATAAAAGTATGACAGTTAGCAAAAGAGTGCAGTGTAGTCACTAAGTAATAAAATGTGCAAGTAACAGTGTAAGAGGGTTCGCAAGTATTGCTTGATTACAAAAGTGTGATGCAGTCTGTAATCCAAACAGAGAAATGAAAAAGTCTGAAATAAAGTCTGAAATAAAGATGTCCCACCTGTAATATAATAGTACAAAACCTGCAGCAGGCTGAAAAGTACAGCTGCAGAAGCTGAGTAAAACACATGTGTGAAATATATCCCTGTTGAAATACAGAAACATGACAGAAGTGAGACTGTTGGAAAGGATTGTAATAACTACAGGTAAAACATGTCAATAAAGCCTAGAAGTAAGTACCATCCTGAATTGTAAAAATAAAACAAGTGAGAGAGTGTGAGAAAGAGTTATGAATCCACCAATAAAGTAGTAATAACTCCTGAATAAAGTATACTGCAGTCAGTGCAGAATTAAATGAATGTGACAAGCAGAACCAAACTGCGAAATGTGTTCAAAATGTTCCTGCAGCTGGAATGTGTATCCCAAAATCTGGATATGTTGCTCTCAGTCTGCAATATGCAGATAGTATGGTTGTCTGAAATACCAAACATCCACAGTTGTCTATAGCTATATAAAGCAAATGTAGCAGGATGATGTAGCTGAACAGAGCCAGATATGAATGTGTATAAATAAAAATGAAAATGTATATTGATGTAGCAGTAATATTCCTATCACAAACTTGAAGTAGTTATCACATAGGAAACTGTAGGTAGAACTGTAATGTGTATATATCTGCAGCTATTAGAAATGTACAGCATATGTATTGGTATTTGAAGGTGATAATTAAATTTTCTTCACCCTACCCTATAACCACATATAATCCATTCCACGTGAAATTGGTATGTGCAATCACAATTAACACCCCTGGACATTTGTCCTGTTGGGTCATACATATTTGCATATACGTTGATGCATCTGCCCTGTTCATACATCCAAACCTGATGGCCTGTTGCCATCAATCAACCCTGCATGTTGTTGGACTGTGTATTGCTGTTCAAATTATGCATGTATTATGCTTGCTGTTCAATGGTTTGAATATCTGGGTGTTTCGTTAATGGGAATACTAATGCATGCTGTTACAACTAATTGTGAATGGTATTGTATGTTACTAACCCAAACTGTCATGACATAATGCAAAACATAGGACAACAGGGAAGGCGGGTTCCAACGGAACCACCTCTCCCACCTCAGCTGGCGAGTGCACCTGGCAGTAGTGCCCAGTCCGGACCCTCCTCCTGTGGCCCTGTGCCACCTGCGGGTGGAAGCACTGCAGAGGATGGGGCTCGTCCCCCCTCTACAAGTGTGGCCGGAGGAGAACAACTACTCACCCTCCGTAGCGTCCGGACTGTGGTGCGTAGGGAGATCCAGGAAGCTGTTCTTGGGCCCCTACGCCAGCTTGAGGCACAGGTGGCACAACTAACAGGGCGTGCTTGCTGCCCGGCCTACACAGCCCCCAGCACAGCCCCATCCTGGGCAGTGAAGGCACAGTGGCAACTGCCCATAGGTGGGGATATCAGTTCCACTGTTGCCATCTTTGGGCTCATGGGCTCTAGATAGCCAAACATCCGTCCCCGTCAATTGTGTAACCCCCCCACACATGTCATACACCGCCCCTGTATGCGTCTTGTTTGTCTTGTCTGTTGACCTACCCAACCTACCTCCCCAGCTATACCGACTTCCTTTACCTGACATACCACTCTCACCTGAAAAAAAAAAAAAGGGCACTCTGTACCCACAAAAAAATGACGCCCCATACATAGCTGCCCATTTCGCACACATGTCTGCTGGACATGGAAACTGTCAATTACAATTGGCTGTACAACAAGTATTTTTGTTGTCCTCACACCTCTCTCAGGGGTGGAAGGTTTCAAATGTCACACCAAATTACAAACATATGCACAGCTGTTGCTGATGAAGAAATGGGCAGCTATGGGCCTTACCTACATCCCTCCTGCAAAACCCAAGCTTGTTTCCCTACTGTCTTACCCTCTTTGTGACCCCTTTTTCACCACTTTCCTGTCTCCCCATTTTCATTTCTTTCAAAGAAAATAGTGCAGGTGTGCGCAAGAGTAAGCACTTTTAAGCGGTTGTAAGCAGGTGTGCACAGAGCCGAACGCCAGTGCGCATGCGAAAGCTCCGAGCAAACCAGCGCTAACCCGGTTACAACTGCTTAAAAGTGCCTTAGTCACTCTGAATGACAGGTCCTGTAGTCTGCTCAAAAGCAAAATAAAATCCCACTGTCAGTCCCAAACCCAGGAAACAGTAGTCTGCATGACTTACCACTAAGCCATGACTGTTATATAAGAACATTGTGCTACAATAAATATATCATGTAATAGTAGGAATGAATGTAAAGGGAATATAGGATGTGTAGTATACAAAGCATGTCATGTATATTTACTGTCAAATCTAGTGGATTTCTATAATAGTAGTGTGTGAACAGAAACAGCCATGCTAGTTGGTAGCTAGTAGGTAATACTGTCACTGTAGCACCTTGCAAGCCACACACATACTCACAGCAGGATAATCACTGCCCATACCCCACAACCTCTTACAGGAACACATCCGGACCAAGTAATAAAATATGTGGAACAAAGGGCCAAAAACAGGGACACATTCCAAATAATGCTACAACAAACTTAGACAGTTCAGAGAGTAACAGGTTCTGCATTTTGTTGGATGTTTGGAAGGGTATGAAGTCTGAAACTTAAATGTTTGTCACTGTAGTCTGACTTGAGCCCAGATTGATTTGCCAGAAAGAGCTGTTCATGAGATATTGACCAAAATATGAGGCAGAAATGTGGACAACCTGCAAATATCTGTACACTTGAGAGGTCTGACACTGCCATATTTGAATAGTTAAGAGCCTAGACATAGCAACCGTGATTGAGTTACAGGGATGCCCCACAGACTCCCTGTGAAATGTACAAACAGTAGGCAGAAAGGTGTTACAACACATGCAATGGTAACTATGAAGTACTGAAAGTATGCACCACTTGCACGGCAGAAATAGTGTAGTAATACATATGCTCATGCTATCCCACAGTCACAATTGCAGAATACCAGACAATTTAATGGGTGTACCCCACTGATATGTACCATTCCATGAGGCAGATAAAAGATGCACCTGAGAGTCTGTGGGGCCTGCTCAGCAGCATACTCAAATACCCTAATAGATGTCAAGGCCCACACCATGGCCAGACCACACTGCATGCAGTAACACCCTAGCAGATATAGCAAGCATTCCAAGGTGTGAATGTACATGGAAAATAGGAAAGCCACAGCAACACACTACAGTCAAGACACCTAGCAGGCATACAAATAGTGAATGTAAAGGGCAAATATTGAAGCCATAGCAACAAAGTGCAAGAGCCACTGCTATACACCAGTTACACCACATGTCCCACAGGAAAGCACACACACCCACATTAACAGTAGTAGTAGTCTTAGGTGTCAGTGTACATACACACTTAGTACAGGAAACTGGAGAAATGAATGGAGAAATGTTAATCTACAACACAACCGGAAATATGAGAGAGATACTAACCTTTACACTCACAGAACAGTGTCTACAGCATACCAGCATGGTCCCTGCCCTTAAAATCTGAAAGGGCTATGCCTATCTCACATACCTTTTTATAGCACTGTCCTAAAATCACAGTGAGAACTGCAATCAGTACACAACTGGCTGCATGCAATTAGCAAATGCTGGCTAACAATTGGTGCAGAGGCCATCACATGGACATATACAGATACCTACAAAAGCATGCTGTACTCCCAGTCCACACATGCAATACTTTCATTGCACCCTGTGGAGGTAGGGAGAGACAGAGAGAGAGAGACAGAGAAAAAGAAAAAAAACATACACAAACAAAACCGGTCAGCAACAACCACTTGAAAGCTGACAACTGGCAAGTGGAGCAGCAGGACACGAAACCAGACAGCAACACAAGCAGCTGTGACAAACACAGGTAATGTAAAGTAATACTATAAAAGTCTACATACTGTGAACCCTCCATATGTGTCATTGGTCTGTATCCATATGTATATGAAGATGTGCAAAGGGCAGGGGACATACAGCAACTATCAGTGAAGGCTGTACATACATATGTATGTGAGAGCATCTATGTGCACATATCAATGTAGGTTGTAGTGCAATGTACAAAGTAGGTTTCACAGTTATGTATGTTTAGCAGTATGTTAGTGTGTGTATACAGTTTTGTAAACAAACATGTTGATATACCTATCTATCATATGAATACGTATGTATGTCAATATATGTATGTATGTATATATATATATATATATATATATATATATATATATATATATATATATATATATATATATATATAAAATATGCATATATGTATACATACATAGAGAGAGATGTAGGAATATATAGACAGATGTAGATAGATAGAACATGTACAAACATATATATGTAATACACACATACAGATATATATATATGTAGATACATATACATAGAAAGACAGATCTGACTATCTACAAGTATGACTGTATATGACGATCTCACACTCCCCCTGTCCCACCCCCTCTCTGTCACCCCCCCCTCCATATCTATAGCAATATATGTACATCAATATATATATGTGTATATGTATACAGACATAAATATATATATATATATATATATATATATATATATATATATATATAGACATATATATATATATATATATACATATATATATATATATATATATATATATATAGAGAGAGAGAGAGATGTATATATATTCTGAGTGAGGCACATGTGTACAGATGTATTGCAACAGGTGCCTGGTGACAAAGGCATGGAGTGAATACCGTTTTCAAAACTGGAGTACCATACCCCATTTCAAATCACCTACACCAGTAACCACCAGCTATGTGATTGGCTGCCCACCACTGCATGTGTCAGGGGTGAACAGGGTCATAAATGTGTACAATAGTCCCCCCAATGATATTCACAGTGGCACACTATTCCTGGAATACCTGCACATGGTATGTGTCAGCAGACATGGTGTGTCAGCTATGGACATGTAGGTCAGTGTACCCCTCCACACCACACAATGGCTGTCATGGTATGTACCTCACATGACAGCTACAGATATGGAGAAGGACACAGTGACATGTACAACACTGTGACAATGCACTCAAACACATTACCAATGCACAGTGACTGACAACACCACAGAGTACACACATACTACCCACATAGAGGTTACCACTCCTGGATTTACATACTTAAGTCACACCCATGACAGATGTCCAACAACCATAGTAACACCTCACACCATCCACAACCTAAATGACTGCTGTGTGTCATCTGTGACACTGCAATAGAGAGCACATGGTGGAGGTACAGGTTCCTACCCACAGATAAGACATACCCTGCAATAAACCACACAGCGTTAAGAAGCAAGACTCCCCATGAGTACATGTCACACATACCCCTGCTGAATGTTAGTCAGATAGGTAATATGCCATATGAGTCACCCTGTGTAACTGTTTGACAGCAGCAGGTACCATCATATCACATGTGTCACAATGGTCAGGGTAGCAGAACAGTATGCTGCTGTAGTCCCAAGGGCAATAGCATATTGTATTGTATTGTATTGTATTGTAATGTATTGTATTGTGTTGTATTGTACTGGTATGTAGAGGTGCCTCCTTCATGGAGTGGAACCACTGCTGCTGTGCGCCAGTGTACAGGTACATATCCTGTAGTCAGGCTAGTGTTACATAGCACTTCTATATGTGTGTTTAGCTCCTCTTGGAGTTCATGTAGCATGCAACCGGGGATACCATCAGGTCCCATTCATGTTGTGTATTCTGCTTTTCTGAGGGCGGCTCTCACCTGGACATCTGTGATGACAGGGAGGTTACAGTCAGCTGGGATAAGTATGTCTTATTTTGGGGGAGAGGGAGGGGGGAAACCTGCACCGAAACTGCCTGCCACAATGTTGCCAATATCTGTGGGTTCAGTGAATTATTTGTTGTTGTGTACTAACTATGAGCATATTGGAGGGTTTCTGACCAGGTTGCTAACATAACTGAAGAAGGCCTTGTGGTTATCTGTAGTGTCCCTGTTGATTTCCCTCTCAAAGTTGCCCATGGATGTTTGTATGAGAGAAAATAGCTCCTTACTAGTGCTGATCAGACATGCCTTCCCTGTATGGAATTATGCTCTGTCTTGCAGTAGCTTCCATCTTTTGTTATACAATCTGTCTATGGCTGGGGTCCACCAGACAGGATGCTATCCCTTTGTGGAGATGTCTTGGTCTTATATGGGATTGCATGATCCATGCATTCTCGGAGATGTCCGTAGAAATAATATGTGAAGGGGTCAGCATTGTGGGTTGTGTCTTCCACTGGCCCAGTGGGCTGAAAGGATACCATGTCACTGTTACAAAGTGTAAAGTTTGCATTTGAAATGTTATTCACTGTAGTCGTTTGTGCTGGTGGTGGAGGTGGGATATGTATATCCAGGGCAATTAGTTTGTGGTCAGCTCACAGTAGTTGATGATGTACCCCATACAGTACCTCGATACAAACCCCCAGAGTGAGGAGGTGCTTTGGACCTGAATCAGTGTTCTGACTGCTGGGGTTTGGTAGTATGTCATATGGAGTGTGCCAGGTACTGTTGCACAGTTGTTGGCTGAGCACTGATACCTGGCCATTTACATGTGTATCCACCAATAGACAGACAGATGCTATATATGTGAGATATGTTGTATCACAACAGTTGAGTAGCATGTGTAATATGTGTGCCAAATTCTGCAGACATATTTTGCTGCTATCATGTTATTTCCTTTTTCAGGACCATGGCTCACCAGCGCAATCCAGCTTACTCTGCAGCTGAGGATGAGGAGATACACCAGAGCCTGGTGCGGGATTATGCAATACTCTTTTCCCGCAGCAGCCAGAATCAGCAGGAGAGGGCTGCACTGTGGCAAGACCTGGTCCGTTGGGTAAATGACATAGGCACACATAATAGGACATATGAGCAGGTACAACATCACTGCAGTGATTTAATCAGAAATGTCCATCAGAGTGCGTCGGATATCCACAGGCAACAGGTTGCCACAGGTGGTGGGGTGGATACACATCCCCCACTCACCAGACTGGAGGGACTACTCATAAGTGTTGTGGCTCCAGCCCGCCAACAACAACAACAGCAGCAGACATGCATTATGATGGAGGCTGGAGCCACGCAGCAGCAAGACTACGAGTGTGCAGGTAATATGCCATATGTATAGTTGACTGTTGTGTACACTGGTAGTTAATGCATGTGTGAGGTGTGTCCTTGGTTTGTAGCTGTAATCATAGTATTTAATGTGCAAGTGTGATATTCTCAATATCAGCAGCTGACCTGTGAAAGGCGACTGTTGTACTACTGACCTGTATCATACTCAGTAACAATGGCACAGTTGTGCCCACTGACATTAATTTCCTCACTTCTGCAGGTCCCTCCGGTGTAACAGCAATGCAGCCTATCCATGCTGGTGAGTGTGTATTAACAATACCTTTAATAGTCTTGATAGTAATAGTAATATTAGGCTCACTGAGTAGTGCTCAGTGTAAGCATGCAGGTGTGTCTGTGTGTTGATATCTCGCATACTGAGTAGTGTGCAAGTGTGCAACTGTGTGCAACGGTGTGCATGTGTGCATGTATGCAACTGTGTGCATGTGTGCATGTGTTCATGTGTGCATGTGTGCATGTGTGCATGTGTGCACCTGTGCATGTGTGCATGTGTGCATGTGTGCATGTGTGCACCTGTGCATGTGTGCATGTGTGCATGTGTGCACCTGTGCATGTGAGCACATGTGTGCATGTGTGGATGTGTGGACCTGTGCATGTGTGCATGTGTGCATCACTGGTAATATTGTGTAGACATTGTAAACTGTGTTTCCTGTTTCCCTCCCACAGGTTCTGGTGCTGCTCTGGTGTCATGCAGCAGGGAAGCTGAATCAGGTGCCATGGGTACTGATAATGATGACATCTGTGTAATGGCACAGGAAGGTATGCCAGGGTCCGTCATTGGTCAGCCAATTGACAGTACACAGCTGTCAACCCCATCAATGCGCACAGTTATCCTGCCAATACACCCTTTGTCACCAATGTCCCTAGGTGATGGACAGGATAAAGTGGGCATTGACCAGGGTAATGTGGTATCTGTGGCATATGCTTCCCCACACAGCAGCCATGGGCATGGCCCTGAGATGGTACCACACAGACAGATGTCCAGGGGTTCTCGTGGGAGCATCCGTGGGCGTACTGCCCCTGTCAGACGTGCCCACAGAGGTCTTACAACCTCAGCTATGTTTCGGGCTGTCATGCAGGCACAGTCACGTATGGAATGGTACACCAGACAGGGTCTGAGGGAGCTGACAGCATGTCGCACAGCCATGACTGACAGTATGCGTGACATTGCGGCTGCCATCCGTAATTTCATCAATGTCATAGACAGACGTTGTGGGGACATATTAGACCGGTTCCACAACTACATGTCCATGAGCCAGGGCGATGGTGGACGGTTGAGGCGTCGACGTGGGTATATGCCAGGAACAGCAGCAGCTGGCAGTCATCGCGGATGATAACAGGGCTGTGGCTGCCTCCATAGTGCCAGCAGCAGCCTCAGCAATGATGGGTCTGTGCTGTCATTAGACCGCCCCAGGAGACCACGTGCACGTGGCTCTGGACAGGCCTGACAGATCTGTGTCCAGTCAATGAACTCCTGCTTCTGATGACAGTACCCAGTCTGGATTGGTACCGGATACGGTCCGTAGCACCCATGCAAGGCACAGGTACCGTGTCCGTGGCCACAGACAATGATCTGTATGACCTGGCAGGTACAGTCTGTGGCTGTCTGCAAACACCAGTATATGGCAGCCATGAGGTGGAACTGTGTGCATCCATACACACATGCGAATTGAAAACACCTAGGGCTATCGCATACACACACACACACTGCATCAACATTGCCCCACCTTGTACTACTGTCCCTCACCAACACACATACACATACATGTCAATTGGTGGTATTGGTGGCTGACTCAGGCATACCAAGTTCACACCCTGCGCATATGATGAAACTGTGCCACCTCCTGCAATCTGTAACATCAGTGCAGGTACAGGTTAACATGTTGCTGATGCACAAGGTGACTACATAGACGTGTAGTAATAGTATCATGTGGTTAACAGTACTGTGTGCTGATATAATTGTGGGTATATCGCAGCATGCCTGATGCAGTAAGGGTATGATTGTCATGTACTGTTGTCTACATCCATGGTAAGTACCATAGTGTACTATCTGCACATGTTGGCATACTGGTGGTAAGGATGTCAACAGAAGGCTACATACATAGGTAGCACAGGGGATAAGGTAATGAAAGTATTAATACGCAATGATGGACATGTAAACTGCAAGTGGCATGTTTGCCCACACTGGACTCTGCAATGCGGATGTTTGAGGATGTTGATATGTGTGCAGTACTACACGACTGGTACAGGACACACAGGAGCACCGTAGCACTGCAAGCTCACATCTCATACCATGCTAGACAGCCCCAACACACAAAACTAACTGTCTCAGGAGGGAGAGTCCTCATACATGTCAGGGATACTGTGGTGGCAGGCCAGGTAGCATACATCCTACTAAGTATGGAAGCACTGAGTGAAGGCTCAGTGTCTGTTATTTGACATGTGTATTACTGCAGGTATGAGCACCTGGGTTTCCATCCAGTTATTGTACATCCTGACGGTACATGGTCTGTACACTTGTGTGCGCTGAGACTGGACCCTAGCCATCTGACCTGTGTATTTCCATGTACGTGTATAGTGCCTGCATATTTGCACTGTTACCTACTGGAAGTGGCACAGCTTGTTTGTTGTACAATGGACTACATGCAGCCCTGCTTACTGTAGCTTTGTTTGCATGCATGTTTGCTTGCAGTTACCCTCGAACACTGATCCCACCTGCAATGCAGAGTTACAGAGCTTCTGTGGACTCCTAGTGACATCTGCATAGCTTACTATATTTATATGTCTCACTTGACAGAACGTCACTGTTTGTCCTGTTCACATGTACGTTGCCTGTGACACATTGCATATGACTTACCTGTCATTTGTCCACGTGAGCAGTCATATATGCCAGTGCTAACTAATCACAGGCACTACACCCTCACATACTCACCTTCTGTTGAACCACCTGCTTCGCCAGGGATGGCTTGCACCTGTCACCCCTGGGCTTTCGGATATTGGCAAAGGCTCTTGCTACCCCCATAGTGCCTTTTTTAGGCAAGGCTCAAAGGACAAACCCACCTCCATAGGTATCACAAGGGATAAGAAACTAAAAGTAATGCTACTCAACGCCAGAAGTCTAAACCTCAAGATGCATGGACTCGAAACTCTCCTTAGCATGGAGAACATCGATATCTGTGCAGTAACAGAAACCTGGTTCAGGGCTACCGAGAGCACCCCAGCACTACCAGGTTATACCTCATACCATGCTTTTCGGCCCCAAAACTTGGACCGAACCACAAAAGGAGGGGGAGTATCGATATTCATCAAAGATACTCACACCTCCAGGTTGGTGGCAAAGCACGAAGCATCAGAAACTATCCATGTGCAACTAACAGTGGGTAAAACTGCCTTCCAGTTTATAGCCTGCTACAGACCACCCTCCCAAACCCAGGAACCCCACTCGGCCTTCCTGAGAACACTGGAAAATATGAAGGTCTCTCCAAACACCATTATATTGGGCGACTTCAACTACCCAAACATAGACTAGGAGTATTACTCTAGCTCCAACACCCTAGCCCAAAAGTTCCTAGAATTTATAAACTCAAATGCTATGGAACAACTTGTTACCACTCCCACAAGAGGGGAAAACATACTGGACCTGATCATCACCAACATGGGGACTCTATGCTCCAGACCAGAAGTGTATCCTTCACTGGTAAGATCAGACCATAAACTAATCTCACTGGATATTCACATCCCGACCCCACCCCCTGCCCAGAAAACCACAGTGAAAAACTTCTCTAAAGCAAATTTCACACTCCTCAAAACCGAGGTGGAATCCTTCAAAGTCCCCGGGCCTGTGGAAAATACGGCCCAGACCGCAGAATCCTATATAAATGCATTCTATGAACACCTTCAGGAATGCATGGATCATGCAATCCCAAATAAAACCAAGACCCAATCCTCCAAAGGCAGATGTCCTGTCTGGTGGACCCCAGCCATAAACAAACTATACAATAGAAGGAGGAAGCTACTAAATGATAGAGCAAAATCCCAAAAAGGGAAGGCATCACTGATCAGTATTAGCAAAAAACTAGGGGCACTCATAAAATTGTCTAAGGCCAGCTTCAAGAGAAAATTGCACAGGACACTAAGGATAATCACAAGGCTTTCTTTAGTTATGTTAGGAACCTGGGTGGTAATTCCCAGATATGCTCAGAATTAGTCCAAAATGACAACAAATACACCGAACCCACAGACATTGCCAACATCCTAGCTGACAGGTTCAGCACAAATTTCTCCCCCTCCTCCACACCAAAAGGGCAAATATCTATCCCAGCAGAGTGCTGCCCCCCTGACATCTCAGATGCTCAGGTAAGAGCCGCCCTCTCCAAAGCAAAAAGCACAGCATCAATGGGACCAGACAGTGTCCCGGGCTGTGTCCTACATGAACTCCAAGAAGAGCTAAACCCAAACATAAAACTACTGTTCAATCTCAGCCTTACTACAGGATATGTGCCCAAAGAGTGGCGTACAGCAACAGTGGTCCCTCTCCATAAAGGTGGTGCCTCAATGGATCCTGGAAACTATCGCCCCATAATCCTGACTAGCTTGGTCTGCAAAGCTATGGAAAGGATCATCATGGACCTCATAAATAAAGATATTGGGGACCTACAGACACTGGATCCTACCCAGTTCGGCTTTGTTAAGGGCAGATCCTGCCTCTTAAACCTGGTTGATTTCTTTGAAACATCACCAAGGCCATTGACGAGGGGAAGGTGGTCCACACAGCCTACCTGGACCTCGCAAAAGCCTTCGATACAATACCCCACTCGGGCATTATAGATAAGCTCACCAGCTTAAATATAAACCCCTATGTCACTAGATGGATTGCAAACTGGCTCAAGGACAGAACTCACATGGTTAGAATTGCTGGAGACATGTCAGACTCCAAACCAGTTACAAGTGGTGTCCCACAAGGCTCAGTCCTGGGACCTCTCTTGTTCGGTATATATTTCTCGGAGGTACAGGCCAACACGGAAGGACTGTGGCTGACCAAGTTCGCAGATGACTGCAAACTGGCCGCCATAATCGACTCTCCAGCCGACACAAGCATCCTCCAAAAGGGCCTCATAGAAACAGACAACTGGTGCCAGAGCCATGGCCTCAAGCTAAATGCCAAAAGTGTATAGTCATCCCTTTGGCAAAAACAAAGTGCCCACAAATTACCACATAGGTGGTAATCCATTAAGTACAGAAGAAGTAATTAGGGACCTGGGGACCCAAGTTGATAGCAATCTCTCATTTGACAACCACGTGGCCAAAGTGGTTAGAAAAACATTTGATATATAGCGCACCTAATCATGAAGGGATTCACATCTAGATCAGGGGAGGTCATCGTGCCTCTTTACTCATCCCTCATCAGGCCCATACTTGAGTACAATGCCCCTTTTGGGATGTACCTTACCAGACACCTGCAGCAACTGTAAAGACCCCAAAAGTACCTCACCAAGAGGATCAAAGGGCTCAAACAGATGCCATATGCTGCCCGGTTAAAGAAACTCCAGCTCTACTTAGTGGCATACCGCCTGTTCAGAGGCGACCTGTGCCTGACATATAAAGCCATGTCCAACCCGGAATTAATGGACATGCTGCACCTCAGAAAATCAAAATCCCATCGAGCTACGCGCTCGAGAGACTTGAACCTCAGCATTGAAATAAATAGGACATACTGGAGGGACAGATTCATAACCCAGAGGCTCCCTTCACTCTGGAATAAAATCCCAGTCCAGGTTAGGCAGAGTCCCTCATTGACTCTCTTCAAGAGGAATCTTGATGAGTGGATGGGAGATCGTAGGTTTACCCCGGGTATCACTTCTGTGTCACTGTTAGACAGAGGCACAGTATACTAACCTCAAAAAAGGGCATAGCAAAATAAATTTAAAATGGGTGGTGAAAGCCAAACACATGCCCTAGGGCAGATAGCCTAGTATGAACCTATGAACCTATGAACCTATGTACCTTGTTCCCCATTGGCCCTATGTGCTGTTAATCACCATGGCAATCACAATACTATGGTAGCATGTGCAAAGGTCACTTGTCAGTCACCTCTATGGTACAGTTGTGGAATATGCTGGTCATGTGGCAATGTCACAGCTGCCACATGTACACAGTCAACCCTCACCCCTACACATGGACGTACAACACATGTATGAGATGCAACCACATTGCCAAACTGGGGACTAAGCACTCTGAACCCAGTACTGGCATAACCTGTCAGGTGGCATGAAATACTACAGTGACTACAATACCAGTCTGATGTAGACCTACACTGACAGCAATCCAAGCACGTGAACACACTGGGCCATTCGTGGAGCCTCAGAATAGCATCCTGCCTGAGCAGCAGATACCTCTGCAGCTGGCACACAGGCATACGTTAAGCCAGAACACAGCATGTGCAACACATAGCACACGAATTCTGTGTGCCAAACAGTCACAGCCTGTATGGCTAGACAACACTCCTGCTACAGTTGTGTTAGGTACCTTTATTGTCCGGTACAGTGAGGTCATGCTCACCAGGCTGGACAAGGTGAAGGTCACAGTGATATGCCCGTGGGGCACTATGGTCCACCACAAAACACAAGCATACAGGTCAGTCAGAGGCATGGACACATATGACTCAGTCATTGTCATGCCACTATGGCTGACCTGTGATGTACCTCCCTGAACTACATGATAGGGAACATGGAAGGGCTCTCTGAGCATGTGGCACAGGTTGGTATGACCCTGACCTTGGTTGGCATCATACCCTCACCAGGAATGCTGATGTATTACTGAATGTTGATGAATTACTGTAGCTACAACACCCTAGCTGAAAGGTTCCTAGCATGTAGCCACTGCATTGCTATGGAACAACTTGTTACCACTCCCACAACAGGTGAAAACATACAGCACCTGTTCATCAACAACATATAGACTATATGCCCCAGACCAGATGTGTATCCCTCGCTGCAAGGATGATACCATATACATCTCACACTGTATATACACATACCACATGCAGCACCCGCACAGAAGACCACAGTCATAATGTTATCCAGTGCAAATACCATGTATTCACGTGGCAGGCGTCAGACATGGGAACTATTGAAGGTCACAGGTACATATGTGTATTTGGCACACACATACATCATCTGTGTCCATTGCCATTACTGGTTTAATCGATGCCATGCATTATTGTGAACAACAACCCACACACATGGGCATTCTGTGTGACAAAAACACACGTGGCATATGTGGAATTCAAAGCCATAACTAACTGTGCTATGACAGTAGTGAGAGATGCAGTAGCAGAGCGTGCTATTTACATGACTGGGAGATTTGCCCTCTTCCACTGTACTTGTAGGGTGCTGACATCATCTCTGTGTAGGGATTGGAATATGCAGCAGCTGGTGTGTTGTACTGGTTGGCAAAAGGGTCAGCTCTTTCACACATGTTATTGCATACACACCCCACCCACACACACTTGCCAGATTCAAACCCCTACCTAACTATATTATGACATTCAAGATGGATGCATTAGCAGAGAGCGCTATTTGCATTACTGGGAATTTTCTGTTCTCCTGCTATACTTATAGGGTGCTGACATCATCAGTGTTTAGAAAGAGGAATGTGCATCCTGTAGTGTGTTCTCCTAGTTGCCAAAAGGGACATTTTTTTCATACAGAACTGCACACACACTAACCCCCCTCACACACACAGAGCAGGATTCAAACCCCTAACTATGTTATGACACTCGAGGCGGATGCATTAGCAGAGCGTGCTATTCACATTACTGGGATGTTTCCCTTCTCCTGCTGTACTTATAGGGTGCTGACATCATCAGTGTTTAGAAAGAGGAATGTGCATCCTGTAGTGTGTTCTTCTAGTTGCCAGGAGGGACACTTCTTTCATACAGAATTGCACACACACTAACCTCCATCCACACACACTAAGCATTTGCAGGATTCAAACCCCTACCTAACTATGTTATGACATTTGAGATGGATGCATTAGCAGAGCGTGTTATTCACATTATTGGGAGGTTTCTCTTCTCCTGCTGTACTTATAGGGTGCTGACATCATCAGTGTTTAGAAAGAGGAATGTGCATCCTGTAGTGTGTTCTCCTAGTTGCCAAAAGGGACATTTCTTTCATACAGAATTGCACACATACTAACCCCTCTCCACACACACTGAATATTTGAAAGATTCAAACCCCTACCTATGTTATGACACTCAAGACTGACGCATTAGGGGAGTGTGCTATTCACATTACTGGGAGGTTTCCCTTCTCCTGCTGTACTTATAGGGTGCTGACATCATCAGTGTTTAGAAAGGGGAATGTGCATCCTGTAGTGTGTTTTCCCAGTTGCCAAAAGGGACATTTCCCTCACACAGACTTGCACACACACCAACCCCGCTCACCCACACACACACTGAGCATTTGCAGGATTCAAAACCCTACCTAACTATATTATGACACTTGAGGGAGATGCATTAACAGAGCGCACTATCCGAATTACTGGGCACCTGCTCTGCACCTGCAGTATTCATAGGGTACTGACATCATTATTTCTGCAGAGGTATGTACATCTAGTACTACCTTTCAGGTGGGGAACAGCATATACATGCATTTGCAGCCACCTACTTCAGGGTCAGATATGCACATCACACTGGCAGGTTATGTTCTATACCATGCTTCATGACCACAGGACCTGTAACACACAACACAACCAGTTCAGACCACCCCTCCCACATGCAGGACACACACTTTGCTTCCCTGGGAACAGTGCCAAGATATGCAGGTGTTCACATACACCATCCCAATTGTTAACGTCAGGTACAGGTATATTGTGTGTGGGAACTACTCAGGCCTCTACAACATTACCCTACAGCCACTACAATTTGTGAGTCCATGTGCTATGGCAGAACCACTCACCACAGCCACAAGGGGGAATACATATTGCACCTGACCATCTGCAACATGGGTACTCACTGTTCCACACCAGAGGTAGACCACCATTGTTGATATCTGACCATACCCACCTTTCCCTGGACATCCATATTCCATCCCCACCCCCAGGCAAGGTTGTCACTGCAAACAAAGTGTATTTATCAAAAGCAGACTTTACACTTGTGAAGACTGGGGTGGAAGACTTCAAAGGACCCATGCTGGGGGAGTATACAGACCACTCTGCATAATCCTTGACAATTGCATTCTATGAGCATGTGGAAGGTTTGCATTGATCACGCTATCCCAAATATACCCATGGCTGCTCCACAACAGGACACCTGTCAGGTGTACACCAGCCATATATGAGCTGTCCAACAGACAGAGTGAGCTAATACATTGCAGAGCAGTAGCCCACAGAGGGAGGACATCTCTGAACAGTACTGGCACGACACTTCAATCCCTCATAATTATCACGACAAAGTGTTGACAGTGAAATTGTCCAGACAATGCAGATAAGGCTCCCCTCAGTCTGTTATTGATGCCCACTTACTGTTAGAGGTCCTCAGCAACCCTCTTCCAGCACACACCAACAACATGGATGTGGCTTAGCAAATTCAACCCCTGGGATCTCCACTGTGTCCCTGCTTGACAGAGGCACAGCACATTAGCCTCACACGGTGCCTTATGTGACCTACTTTACAGTGGCACAGTAGCCTACTGTACTGGGGAGGCAAACACCAAGCACACTCTGGCTAAGCTGTCATTCCCTAGGGCAAACAGCCTAGTGTTGACCTCTACACCCATATGTTTAATTGTCAGATGCACAATATTTGTTGCTGATAGACTGTTTGCAGGTCTTTATTGCCATAGCATTCCCTGTTTCTATGAACAACTTGTGTATCTGTGGAAGATGTTTGAATATGGGAGGGATCCACTATATCACGTATGTCTCTGTAGTCATTTAACTGTGTGCACTGGGCAGATTGCTGTAATGTGGTTGGTTCCTGGAATAACATGTACAAATACCAGATATGTGTGGCCAACTGCTAAACTGAGATTTGGCATAAGTGTGTGAGCATGCCCAGTTTAGGCTTTCCATGGCATGTTGTCTGACATATGTCTCATTTATCAAAGTGTGCGAGCATGCCCAGTGTGAGCTTTCCATATGTTGAACTCTGCAGCCCACCACATTTGTGGATGAGTGTGAACTTCAACAATATCTCACGTTTATGGTTGTGTGTTGTGTGTCATGTTGTGTAGTTACTGTCCAACTGCTTTGTGTCTGAACACAACAGGGATTATACTGTGCCTGCAGGGTTTGCATGGGATACTTTGAATACAGTTGTCAACATCCTTTCATACTGACCTAACACTGTAGTACCGTATAGTGTACTGGTTCAGTACTTTCACTGTGGTGAACAGTATCCTGGGCTTTAGTCCTATCACTGCTTTACATTTTCATTGTGAGCACAACAGCCTGGTTAGGGGCCAGTTGTGCACATCTGACCATGTTGCATTATGTTTAGATATGAACTACTTAAACCAGGCTTGTCCAACATTGGTAGTGTATTCCACAACATAGGTGTACATTGGCAAACACTAGCGATGTGCCCTAGGCCATTTCTAATGCTAGCCGGAGAGTGTGTTTGTCCTTCGATACACATTGTAAGTGGAGTTTGCCATGACATCTGTCATGGTTAGTATACTGTGCCTCCGTCTACCCGTGACATAACAGTGATAACCAGGGTAAACCTACCATCTGCCATCCACTCATCAAGATTCCTCTTGAGGAGAGTCGATGAGTGACTCTCTGGCTAACCTGTACTGGGAGTTTACTCATGAGTGGGGGTGGCTTCTGTGTTATGGATCATTCAGTACAGCTTGTCCTATGTATGTCAGTGCTGGGGTTCAGGTCTCTCATGTGCATAGCTCACTGCCATTCAGATTGTACAAGGTGCAGCATGTTCATTGATTCCAGGTTGGACATGGCTTTATACATCAGGCACAGCTTGCCTCTGGGTGGGCAGTATGGCAGTGTGTGGAGCTGCAGTTTGTTTAATCAGGCAACACATGGCATCTGTTCAAGCTCTTTGATACTCCTGGTGAGGTACTGTTGGGGACTTTACAGTTGATGGAGGTGTCTGCTGAGGTACATCCCACAGGGGCTATTGTAATCAATTGTAACGTTGATGAAGGATGACTGCAGAGCCACAATGACCTCCCCTTATCTAGATATGACAACCTTCATGATTAGGTGGGTATATGGTATGTTTCTGTAACCACTACAGCCACATGCTTATCCAATGCAGGATATCTATCAACTTGTGTCCCCAGGTCTCTCATTACATGTTAAGTACTTAATGGGTTAACACCTATGTGTTAATTGGTGGGCACTTACTGTATATCCACAGGGGTTGACTATACACATTTCTGCAATTAGCTTGCTAACATGGCTATGGCACTAGTTGTCTGTTTCTATGTGGCCCTTTTGTGGGATGCTTGGGTCAGCTGGAGGGTCAGATATGGTGGCCAGTTTGTAGTCCTCTGCAAACATGTTCAGACACAGTCCTTCCATGTTGGCCTGTACCTATGGGACATATATACCAAACGAGGGAGGTCCCAGGACCAAGCCTTGTGGGATGCCAGTTATATCTGGTTTGTAGTCTGACATGGCTGCAACATGTCTGACCATGTCAGTTCTGTCCTTGGTCTGGTTTGCAACCCCTCTACTGACATAGGGGTTTATCTTTAAGCTGGTGAGCCTATATATAATGAACACGTGGGGTATTGTATGGAAGCCTTTGCAAGGTCCAGCTACGCTGTGTGGACCACATTGCCCTCATCAATGACCTTAATGATTGTTTCAAATGAGTCAAACATGTTTAAGGGGCAGGATCTGCACTTATGAAAGCCACACTGGGTAGGGTCCGGTGTCAGTAGGTCCCCAATATCTTTATGTCTGCGGTACATGCTGATCCTTTCCATAGCTGTGCAGACCAAGCTTGTCATGATTCTGGGGTGGTAGTTTGCAGTATCCATTCAGGCAACACCTTTGTTGAGAAGGACCACTGTTGTTGTACACTGCTCTTTGGGTACATATCCTGTGGTAAGGCTGACATTGAGCAGTAGTGTGATTTGGCATTCCATTCTTCTTGGAGTCCATGTTGGACTCAGCCCAGGACACCATCTCATACCATTGCTGCTGTGTGTTTTGCTTTGTAGATGCTGGCTGTTACCTCAGTATCTGCAATGTCAGGGGGCCAGCAGTCTGCTGGGGTAGATATTTTGCATTCTGGGGGGGGGGGTTGCACTGCACCTGTCAGGTTGGATGTTCGCAATATGTGTGTGTGTTTGGTATGTTGTTTGTAATATTTTAGTGATTCAGAGCATATCTTTGTATTCCCAACAAGGTTCCTACCATCAGTTAAGAAAGCCTTGTGATTATCCTTAGTGCCCTGTACAATTTGTATCTTCATAGGTTCATAGGTTCATACTAGGCTATCCACCCTAGGGCATTTATAAGCCTAGCCAGAGTGTGTGTGGCTTTCGCCACCCCTTGCTATGTGAATATTATGGCCATTTATGATTTACTTTACTGTGCCTCTGTCTGGACGTGACACAGTGAAAACCCCCAGTGTACATCTATGATCATCCATCCACTTGGCAAGATTCCTGTTGGAGTGTCAGTGAGGGGCTCTGCCTAACATGCAGTGGGATTCTGTTCCAGGGTGTAGGGAGCCTCTGGGTTATGTATCTGTCCCTCCAGCACATCCTATTTCATTATGTGTTGAGGTTGACATCTCTCACTCTCACAGCTCTGATGGCTTTGGGTTTTCTGGGGTGGAGCATGTCCATTACTCCTGTGTTGGACATGGCCTTGTACAACAGGCATACAATGCCTCTGTGTAGGCAGTATGTGACTGCATTCAGCTGGGGTGTCTACAGCCAGGCAGCATATGACATATATTTGAGACCCTTTATCCTCTTGGTGAGGTACCTTTGAGGTCTTTCTAACTGCTGCAGGTGTCAGGTAAGGTACATCCCAAATGAGGCATTGTACTAGATTATGGGTCTGATAAGAGAACAGTATAGGGGCACAATGACCTCTGTTGACGTAGATGTGAATCCTTTCATGATACGGTGTCCAATATAGACAGTCTTCCTAGCCACATTGGCAATGTGAGTGTCACATAACAGGTTACTGTCCGCTTGTGTCCCTAGGTCCCTGATTACTCCTTCCATACATAATGGTTTACCACCTATGTGGTAATTTGTGAGTACCTTGTTTGGTATTTGGTGGGACATTCATACTGTCCAGTGGCTTCAGGATGGCTGGGTGGGGTTCCTGTGTGTGAGATTGTGGTCTGTAGCATGCTACAGACTGTACAGCAGTTTTGCCTATGGTTAGTTGCACATGGGTGGTCTCCGATGCTTCGTGCATTGTCAGTTACCTGGACGTATGGGTGTCTGTGCTGAATATGGATACTCCCCCTCCGTTTATGTTTTGGTCCAGGTTTTGGGGCCATAATACATGATATGAGGTATAACCTGGTGGTTCTGGTGTGCTGTCAGGAGGCTTGCAGCAGGTTTCTGTCACTGCACGGACATCTATGTTCTCCATACTGGGGAGGGCCTCGGGAGCGTGCATATTGAGGTTTACACGTCTGGCATTGGTCAGCATTACCCTTATGTTTCTTTCCACTTATGTTTTCTAGGGTGGTGGGTTAGTCTTTTCAGCCTTGCCTATGAAAGGCTCTATGGAGGTGGCAAAAGCCTTATCCAATATCCAGACACCCAGGGGTAACAGGTGCAAGCCACCCCTGGAACAGCAGCATGGCTTGTCAAGCATGACATCCCAAGCAGACAGACATTGGATCCCCTTGGAATGACACCAGTAATTGTGCCACTTGGTAAAGCTGATCATTCTGTGTTTGTACTGTGGCATCATTCTTGGTGAGGGTAGGATGCTGCAAATGGTCAGTGTCATACCGGCCTGGACTACATAATCAGAGAGCTCATCTATGTCTCTTTTCATGTAGTCCGGGGAGGTACATCTCAGGTCATTCACGCCAGCATGGACAATGACTGCATCATATTTCTACTTGCTTTGGGGTGACCTGCATACTTGTGTTATGTGGCATATTGTAGCAGCCTACAGGCAGCTTACTGTACCCTTTCCTTTGTTCAGTCTGGTGAGCAGGACAGCAGTGTGTCTGACTATGGAGTCACCTATTACAACTGTATCAGGCATGTTGTTTCTCCTTCTGGCCTGTGACTGTTTTGCACACCAGCTTTGTGTACTATGTGTTGCATGTGCCATGTTTGGAGGTTGTGGTTGATTGGGTGTCTGCTTTGGAGACCTCTGTTGGTGTGGTGTGTTTGTAATTAGGGCCTCTGGGAATGTTTTTCTGTGTTTATGTCTTTGGTTTGCAGTTGTGATAGGTCTATGTGGGACTGGGTTTGTGGTGTGTGTGGTTACCTTCTCCTCCTGACTAGCTTTGACAGTACTGAGTTGAGGGAGCTCAGCCTCCGGTTTGGATAAATGGTTGCATCTCTCACATATATTTGTATTTCTTGGGGGGAGTTGAGGGTTGTCTGTGTACTTGGGGCAGGTGTAACATTGCCTCAAGATTCACAGATTCAACTTGTTGTAGCTGGCCTTAGTGGATTGTATGTGTGGACATATTTTATTGCCATACTACTGATCAGTGATTACTTCACTTTTTATGTTTGCTCTATCATGTAGTAGCTTCCTCATTCTCTTGCATGGTTTGGTAATGGCTGGAGTCCACCATGCCAAATGCCTGCGTGTATGGCTTTGTGTCTTGGTTTTATTTGGGATTGCATAATCCAAGCATTCCTGGCAGTGTTTATGGAATGCCTGTATAACAGGTTCTGAGGTGTGGCCCATATTTTGCACCTGCAGAGGGCCTTTAATGGATTCCACATTAGTTTGGAGGAGTGCAACTTTTGCTTTACACATGTTTTTCACTGTGGTTTTCTGGCCAGGGACTGTGGTCAGGATGTGTATATCCAGTGTGATTACTCTATGGTCTGGTCTTACCAGTGAGGGATACACTTCTCATCCTGCCATCCAGTACCCATGTTGCTGATTATCACATCCAGTATGCTTACCCCTCTTGTGGGAGTGGTACGTTGTTCCTGGGCATTTTGGTTTATGGATTCTAGGAACTTTTGTCCTACAGTGTTGGAGCTAGTATAATGCTCCCAGTCTATGTCTGGGTATTTTCAGTCACCCAATATAATGTGGTTTGGAGGGCTTGATATATTCATGTATTCCAACATAGGCCAGGTGCAGTTCCTGGTGTTAGGACAGTAGTCTGTAGCAGGCTGTAAACTACGAGGCAGTTTTAGCCACTGTTACTTGACCATGGCTAGTCCATGCTGCTTCTTGTTGTGGTACCAACATGGGGGTGTGGTTATCCTTGACAATTATTGCTAGTCACCCTCCTTTTGTAGCTTGTTCCATGTTTTGAGGCTGTACAGCACAGTATGTGGGAGTTTAGACTGCATGCATCTTGCTGTTTAGACTTCTGGCATTGGGTAGCATTACATCTAGGTTCTTATCCCTTGTGATACCTATGGAGGTGGGTTTGTGTTTTGAGTCTTACCTATTCAGGGCACGCTGTGGGTAACAACAGCCTTTGCCAGTATCCATAAGGCCTGGACTGATAGGTGCATGCCACCCCTAGCAGGTGGTGCATCATGTCATGCTCAGCATATCATCCCAGGATGGCACACATTGGATCCCCTTTGACTAACTGCAATACTTCAGCCAATTATTGCAATTGATCATCTCATCGTCATATTGTGGCATCATGCTTGGTGAGGGTAAGATGTTAGTCAGGGTCATCAAGTGTGCATATACTACATGGTGTTACATTGCTTAACACATGGCATTCATGCCTCAGGTCGCGCTGCAGGGCTGCCTCTGTCGAATGCACATACTACACTCCCTGTACATGTTTGAGGGCAGGTTATGTCATTTTAGGCATCCCTGTTATTATATGAGTGAGTCAGAGAGGGGTATCATTCCCAGGGTTCCTACTGAGCCAATGTAGGTGCTATGCGTTGCCTCTTTGCCAAGGCCAGGGCATACTGGGCACACCTCCTTCTGCCTACTGGGGCAGGCTCAGGTTGTTCCTCCTCCGAGTCACGCTCTGCCTGTGATGGCCTTGGCAATGGTGGGGGGCTGTTTGGCCCGGCCCTATGCTGGTCCTGCTGCAGCTGTTTTCGCAAGATCATATTATGTAGCATAGCACATACCATGACAATTTGGGTACATGTAGTTGGTGAGTACTGCAAGGCTCCACCAGATGTGTCCAGACACCGGAACCGTGACTTGAGCAGCCCAAACACACGCTCTATTACATTACGTGTTTGTGCGTGTGCATCATTATGGCATTCCTGTTCAGGTGTGTGTGTGTTTCTGATGGGTGTCATCAGCCACGGCTCCAGTGCATAACCTGCATCCCCCACTAGGTGTCCATGTGGGATGTCTCCATTGGCAAATCTCTGGTACAGCTGCGTCAAATGCCAGATATGGGAATCATGGTATCTCCCAGGGCAGCCAGCACACACATTCATTATTATGCCCTGGGCATCACACATGACCTGGCAGTTGATGGAGGGGAAGCTCTTGTGGTTAATGTAGGCCCTACCTCGCTCACCGGCTGGTGCTTTGATGAGTATGTGCGTGCAGTCTATTGCACCCACTACCTCAGGGTATTCCGCTATTTGCTGGAAGAGATGCATATTGCTGGCCAATACCTCACGGGCATTGGGGAAATATACATGATCACCGACATGTGCTGACATGGCATCCAGGAACTGGTGCAGTACCCTGGAGGCTGATGCCTGTGATATCCACATCATATCACCAGTTGGTCTCTGGAAGGTACCTGTTGCTATTATTCTTAGGCCAACACATACCTTGGTTTCCACTGGGATGGGTTCCCCTCTGTTGGTTCTGTGTGTGAGGTGTGGCCTGCACAGCTCGACAATTTGCTGCAGGAGGTCTCTGTCCACTCTATAGCGCTCTACTATCTCCAGCTCATGTAACCCATGGTAGGTGACCCTGGGCCTGTACACTCTTCTCCGTCTCCTCACTGTGGGTTTTCTGGCACCATCTGCATTGTCACCACCCTCAGCAAGTAGCCTATGTCTCATTATGACAGCTATGGCAGCCCCTAGCATTTCTGCTCTGAGTTCAGCTTTTTCAGTTTTCACTTCTAGTAGCTTACTCCTGTCTTGCAGTGTCTCTTGAGAGAAACATTCTGCACTGCTGTTTGCAGAGTTTTAAGTGCTTGGCTGAGCTACTATTCTGCCTGCTTCTAATTTTTTTCACCTGCTAGCTCCAGCAGTATTCCCTGATAGCTTCCTACTAATTCTGTTGCTTCCTTTTTCCTCTCTGTTTCCTGAGTGGGGAGCAATGTGCATACCAGCAGAAACACGCTCACAGTGGCTTACAAGCGCGCACACATGTTTACATGGTTCAGAATCTGCTTATTCGGGTTAAAATGCGCGCACACCAGCGCAAACAGTGTTACAAGTCTGCCAACAGGCTCCCACATGCTCAGTCTGCCTTACACGCGCGCACACTGCCCTACTCGCGCTTCATGGCTCGCACACATGCGCATGCACGCCCAGCAAGAAACTTTGGTGTAAGCAGCTGTGTAAACCTTCCATTTCTTGACTTTCCCATGCTTATGTTGTGGCACTCCTCTTTCCATGATATGTGTCTGACATCTGTCATGTAACACTGACCTCCAATGAACTGCATTTCTTTCTACCATTCCCCCCTGTGATGTCACCTATCTCCTACTCTATTCCTCCCCCTTATGTATCTTTTACACTACTCAGAATGTGCTCATTTGCTATGTGTCAGTGGAATTCAGTATCCTAGCACTCATTTACATCAGATTGCCTACTAATGCTTAGTTACATGTCTTAGACTCAGCTTCCCCCCTTAGCAACCACTAAACGGTGGCTATGTTGTTTTTGGTTTGCTGGTCCCTGCATTGTAAATCCATGTATTGCATAAAACCCACATTTGTGGGTTTATAACCTTCATTTTTATGTTTTATACAGCACAACCCGTTTGCGCGGGGCTGCGCTGCGTTTAAACATCGGCGATCGCCGAAAAAAAAATTATTTATTTTTCATATTTGCATTGGAGTACCTTGCCAATGGCCACATATCTGGCCATTGGCATGCTGCTTGACACATATGCACCCTTTATTTGGAGCTGACATGGCTCCATTGTGGTTTTTGCAGAAACGTACTCAGTTGTCAACTGAGTACATTTCTGTAGCTAAAACGGCTCTTACACAGGCTGCTTTGGGCTTCTTGGATCGCTAATCTACCTCATTTGCATGCCTTTGGGCTGCAAGTGAGGTGATTAGCATATCCACGCCCACCCCGTATAAGAGATGTTTTAGCTGGTCTCTTACACGGAATTTAGGGCTGTTCCTGGATTGCGAAGGCTGCATGGAGTCTTACACTACTCTTAGACTCCGTGCAAGCCTTCGTGAATCCTGCCCTGAGTTTCAGACTTCATAAACTTCAGAAAAATGCATGCTAAAGCAAGACCTGTTATTCTATCAACTGTCTCACATTATACAACAATTTATTGCACTGTTTATAAGTATATTTGGCCTTGTCCAGATTTCCTGCATTAACAGGTTGAGAGGTATGTGCAAATAAATTGCTTTAAAGAATTAGGCATATCCAAACATCTGAACTGTCCCCGATTTTGGCTCAAAATGTTGCTCTTCCCCTAATAATCTCGCTGCAAAATGGCAATTTTGGAAGAAAACGTGGAGGGTTTACAATTAATAAATAACTGTAATAATCAGACTTATACATTACTTTTATTTTAGAAATGCATACAGATTCTTTTATTTTGTCAGCTGCTCATGTTAGCAGTACTAATATTAAAAAAGTGTCCCTTCTTTGACAGATTCCCAGCTGTATTGTGTGGCTATTTTATATTTTTGCATCACATTTTTGGTCCATTTTTCATAAAATTGTGTTTTTTTTGGCAAATTAGTAGCAAATCATTAAAGACTGAAGTTAGAAAATAATGACAGACATTTGTGTTTCAGATTTCATACCCTTCAGAAATTCATACTAATGCAAGACCTACTACTCTATTACCTTCCTAAGTTTATAAGAGCAATATTTAAAATTGTCCTTATTTTTGGGCCTTGTCCCACCTCTATGTATGGCTTTGTCCAGATTTCTTGTTCTGAGGTTGAGAGGTATGACAAATGTGTCAGGGCCATCACAGTCAGCTAGAGACATTTCAAATTGTGACATACTTGTTGCACCCCACTGCCTCATGTAGTGTGACTCTGGATGTGTCCAAGCAAGGCAAGGAGCAGTTATGCAGTGTAAATGTGCAGAGTATCCCCCCATCCAAGGTAGACAGAACTACTACTTTTATTCTGTCCTTGATTTTGCAGAATGTTCTGGTTTGTCATATTTTTATACTGTTGATTTATGCTTGTTATTACTCAGAAAGTGCCTGTTGCTCTGTGTTTAAGAAGCAATGCTTTAATGACCATCAGGTAAGCTTGTCTGAGATTGTAAGATGCAAGTAAGCTTTAATAAGCATACTGTTAAAGAATTGCCAACAGTGAAAGCCTTTCTGCTGCCATGCAGAGAATACTTGCATAACTACATAATGTATAAGCCTTGGGTATTGAAATGCATATGACAGTATTTGTAATAAAGGACAGGATTACATTATTATTTTAAGAAGCTCATTACATTTGTTGGAGATTTGCAGGCTTTACATGTAAACCAAACAGAATGACAATCTATCGTGTGTGGTCCATTACCTGTACAGTAATCCTTTAAGCAATGAAACTTGAGCTTGCTTCTTGTTTGCTTTTAATTTTTACTTTGATCATGTTTTCCCCATGAAACAAGTAGATAGTTGTTGTCAGGCAGAAGGTCTTTTTTGGATAAGAAACATTTTTACAAGTGGGGGTATCACAGAGATTGCTACTTTCAGCATGTTACTTAATACTTTAATAAAGCTGAATATAAATTATAATTAGAACTGCAGTGCAAGAAGAAGTGGTTTAAGTTGAGTGCTGCTTGTTTTTCTTGTACTTGATTTTGACTGGCATTCCAGTAATGTATTTAAAAAGTAATTTATTTTTTCATGCCTCACAGCCTTTTTGTTTCCATCTAGATATTAAGTAAGCTATCATGCAGCTAATGCATTGAAGTGTTCTTCTACTCTTCACATTGTCTTGACTGGACTCTCATAATGACGGTTTGGCACCCAGGGCAGCGTATTTAATTAAAGTTCCAGGTTTTGTAGTTTTGAGCATAGCCCCTCCCCTTTCTAGTTGACCACTCCCCTCCCCATTGGCCCCACCCATTTGCATGTTCTCCCTGTGTTTGCGTGGGTTTCCTCCGGGTACTCCGGTTTCCTCCCACATTCCAAAGACATGCATTTGGAGCATTTCTCCCCGGGCCTCCGCTGAAAACAGGATCTGTGGAACCTAGTCGGACATTCCCGGTCAACAAATGTTAAATAAATAAATAAATAAATAATAAATAAATAAAACATTAAGCTGTCTCCTGCAGCCCCCCTTTGATTTGAACTCACCAGCTCCCACTGTTTAATGCACACATAATTGTTCAAGCCTGGATATACGTGATCCTGTAACCTTAAAATCCACTTTAGTTCAATCCGTTCTACGTGATTGTTATGGTTCCCTCCCCTTTTATCTAAAGAAATTAACTGTAAAACTATAAAAACAAAACTATTTGTGGAAAATTCCATTATATGTCTGGCTAAAGCATTCCAATTTGTTTTTATTCTTTATATCGTATGTATGTTCATAAACCCTATCTTTAAGCCTCTTCTGAGATTTGCCTATGTAAAAACATTCACAATTTTTGCACTCTGCTAAATAGACCAGATTAGAATTATTGCATGTAGCATAAAACCTAGGAACAAAAGTAGAGGATAAATATGGATGCTTAAACTCTTGTATCCTACATATATGCTCACACATCCTACAATTCTTACATGGAAAAGGTTTGTGTGTCTGAGCTGTTGTTCTCTGCCGATCATTGCATAGAAGCTGTTTCAGGTTCCAGTTATTTTTATATATAAAACTCAGAGCCTGTCCTATGATATCAAGTGTTTCCTTGTCTCCTGTCAAAAATTGCCAATCTTTTAATGATGTCACACATCCTGCTACTGTTATTAGCATATTTAGTCATAAAATATACTTTATTTCTTTTTTCCTTCAAGCCTCTTTTTTGGTTAACTCCTGTGCAAACAGTACAATTATCATTTAGCATCCCTAACATTTTTGAAAGTAGACCTCCCATACCCTCTTTCAATAAACATTCCTTGTAAATTATCTATCTCATCTCTTCTATCCTTAGCTGTGTTACAAATATTGTTAACTCTACGTAACTGTCCCCTAACAATTATAGCTTGTGAAAAAGAAATATGTAATAGCTTTTATGGAAGTAATAGAGGCTTGTTTTGTAATGTAACACCTAATGAGAGAAGTGCTTTGTGTGCATTACAGAATAATGAAAACTTAAGTATAAGACCTGCATATAAGGGTGGAGCAATAGTTGTTATGAATAAAGGTGACTATAGGTATTCTATAAATTTGGTGCTAGGAGAAGCACATATTTATTTGCCTTTAAATAGTATTCAATATTTAAATGTTATTAAGGGCATTAAAGAAAATCTATATGATCTTCTTATGTGCAGACAGATAGATGAAAGATTATATGCTTATTTTAATATTGAACATCCCAGAATACCTTGCATAAAAGGTATACCCAAGGTACACAAGTGCCTGCAACAACCACCCCTAAGACACATCATAGATTGGAATGGTTGGGTTACAGACCCCTTTCTGTATATGTAGAAAGTAAACTCGGGGAATTGGTTAATAAGATCCCAACTATTCTTAGGGATACATCCCAATTTTTGAAAGACCTAAGGAAACATAATGAGAAATTCGATCTGAGGGGTTGCTATATGGTTACCCTAGATGTTCAAAGTCTATTCACATGCATACCCAATGCCTATGGCATAGAAGTGATTAGAGATGTTGTGAATAGTTTAGGGTCTGGCAATGCTAATGAAATTTTATTGATTTGTGCATTGCTAGATTTAATTCTATCCAATAATGTTTTATGTATGAAGATACCATTTATTTACAAAAGTGGGGAGTTGCCATGGGGACCTCCTGTGCTAATTTCTATATGAATTTGACAGTATATTACTGGGAGAATAAACATCTATTTAATAACATGCTTAGTATGCACATAAAAATGTATAGATGCTTTGCTGACTTTTTTGTTGTAGGATGGGGGCTGCAGTCTTTATTGGACTTCATTAAGTATTTAGAGCAGACAACTGACTTTCTGAAGTTTACAGTGTCATACTCCCTTAACTCTATAGACTTTTTAGATGTTTCAGTATATAGAGATGAAGCAGAAGCTAATAACAATAAGCTTTTTTGTAAATTGTGTTGGAAATTCAGTTTACTGGAGCACAGTAGTATGCATCCCAGATATATTTTTCCTAATATTGTTAAAGGACCTTTACATAGAGTTAAGAATATTTGTAACACAGCTAAGGATAGAAGAGATGAGACAGATCGTTTACAAGGAATGCTTATTGAGAGAGGTTATGGGAGGTCTACTTTCAAAAATATTAGGGATGCTGTTATACAGAATGATAATTGTACTATTTGGACAGGAGTTAACCAAAAAAGAAGCTTGAAGGAAAAAAGAAATAAAGTATGTTTTATGACTAAATATGCTAATAACAGTAGCAGGATGTGTGACATCATTAAAAGATTGGCAATTTTTGACAGGAGACAAGGAAACACTTGATATCATAGGACGGGCTCAGAGATTTATATATATAAAAAAATGGAACCTGAAACAGCTTCCATGCAATGATCGGCAGAGAACAACAGCTCAGACACACAAAGTAGGAACTTTTCCATGTAGGAATTGTAGGTAATGGGAGCATATTTGAAGGATACAAGAGTTTAAGCATCCATATTTATCCTATACTTTTGTTCATAGGTTTTATGCTATATGCAGTAATTCTAATCTAGTCTATTTAGCAGAGTGTAAAAATTGTAAATGTTTTTATGTAGGCAAAACTCAGAAGAGGCTTAAAGATAGGGTTTATCAACATACATATGGTATAAAGAATAGAAACAAATTAAATGCTTTAGCCAGACATATAATGGAATTTTCCACACATAGTTTTGTTTTTATAGTTTTACAGTTAGTTTCTTTAGATAAAAGGGGAGGCAACCATAACAATCAAGTAGAACGGATTGAACTAAAGTGGATTTTAAGGTTACGGGAGCACGTATATCTAGGCTTGAACAATTATGTGTGCAGTAAACCAGAGTTAGTTGCTCATCCCTTTAAGTAAATTAAATGATGAACTAATGATTTAATTATGTGATTTTAATTGTTTCAATTAACCTTTAGTACATTTAACTTGTATAAAATGTGAAATGCTATGCTATTTTGTATTAAGGACTTGAGAAAGCATAGGTGTACTACGTGAAAGCTCTTGTCTGTAAAAAATCGTTTTATTGCCATGATGGTCTTCTGAGTTCTTTCCCTGCTAAATTATCAGTAAAAGACAGCTTATGTAGTAAGTGTACTGAATGGTTGTCCAATCAACCTGATTTATCACTATTATCATTCCACTTAGTGTTAAACTTTAAATGTACTACTGCACTTTACCAAAGCTAAATAGATTTTGTGTTCATATTTATCTTGATACTCCTTCTATTTTGACTGGTTCTGATATTTGCACTTTACACAGAAAAACAGACGAAGAGACAGATGGACACACATACACAAATGTGCCTAGCCACTTTTGACTGCATACAATCTCAGATGTTTTACTGTGATGAAATGAATGACAAATATTTATAGTGCAAATTATTGCAATTCCTGTTATGTGCACACACA
Source organism: Protopterus annectens (assembly GCF_019279795.1). Lineage (NCBI taxonomy): Eukaryota > Metazoa > Chordata > Ceratodontiformes > Protopteridae > Protopterus > Protopterus annectens. The sequence continues at coordinate 1,282,664,629 of NC_056744.1, read as the reverse complement.
CACACACACACACACACACACACACACACACACACACACACACACACACACACACACACACACACACACACACTCACGTGCAAGCATACGGACATGCAAACACACTTCCTTGTAACTGCTGCTACTGGAAACTGCATTCATTTTCCTTGATTTATATATTTTACAAAAACAAGTTTTGAAGAGTGTCAGTTTGTGAGGGGAAAATAAAATGGCCATTCCTTATAACTGCTACTGATGATACTTTTGTTACTTGAGTTTTTATTATTATTTCTGTTTTATTTTTTAATTGGATGCTTGTTCAATAGCCATGTTTAGATAAGTGTAAACAAAACTGGGCCTTTTTTATTTGTTATGGCTATGTTTCAGAGGCTTAATATTCTGCTGTGAAGCCACTGACTTATTTATAACAGGTTTGTTTTATACAATAATACTCATCCATTCTGCCCTTTAAATGCTGTCTGCAAATATCTTTGCCATTAATTTTAAAATGGAGAGTAAATGACCACATACCAAAAATGAGCTAGGATGATGTATTGATGACTGTCTGTACAGGTTGTTAGTTTCCTTACAGAAATTTCAAAGTAATGCTTCATGTTGTTTTGTATGCAAGATGATTTTGCAGTATTTTGTTTGCCATCCCTTTTAAGAGAAAAAATATTTAGAATAGGCAGCCTTCAGTGCAGTCTCCTCCTGGGATAAATATGGTTTAGATTTTAACCAAGAAATGAAGCAGAGATACACAGAAAAAGTCACAATAGCAAACTGCAGGCAATAAGAGCCGCTGGAACACAAATATTTTACAAAAATAACTCATTGGATAGTCCAAAATCTGCTTTATTAAAAGCCAAAATTTATAAGCGCTTTCGTTCCAAATAACATACACAGGAACTTAAATAACAGACAATAAATCCACAAAGGTGCTCGGCCAGATGAACAAAACCATAAAATAAAATAAACCAAGCCAGTCAGTAGCAGCACAGCAAAACATTTAATCCACAGCAACGCACAGTACAAAGACCAAGGTAACAGTTAAGCGCTTTCATCTGAGTCATCAGACATCATCAGAACCAAATTAAACTAGCTAATTACACACTTAAAACCAACAGCCTAATGCTTACATGCCCCCAATGTAAGCCAATAAAATAAACACCACATACATATCAGTTATTAAAAGCCAAACAAGCCTAAAAATTCATTAGTATATTTAAAACATACTGCATTAAACTGTATCAAATAAATTACACTGTTAAAGCTCTCTTTCCAATTCGCTAGAAATTGACATACAGTCATTAATTCCTGGCGGATTAGTGGCATCATATCTAATCTGCCATTTAATTTCCTTATGCAGCAGTTTGTTTTTCCAATAGCTGCATAAGAAAATGAAGTGGCAGATTAGATTTGATGCCACTAATCCGCCTGTTTAACGTAGTATGTTTTATATATACTAATGAATTTTTAGGCTTGTTTGGCTTTTAATAACATATATGTATGTGTTTTTTATTTTATCGGCTTACATTGGAGGTATGTAAGCATTAGGCTGTTGGTTTTAAGTGTGTAATTAGCTAGTTTAATTTGGTTCTGATGATGTCTAATGACTCAGACGAAAGTGCTTAACCGTTACCTTGGTCTTTGTACTGTGCGTTACTGTGGATTAAATGTTTTGCTGTGCTGCTACTGACTGGCTTGGTTTATTTTATTATACACAGGAACTTCATCAGATACAATTAACAACTAGACATTACTACAGTTATACTAATTGTCAAATGACACCACTTCCTCATTAACTGCAACTAATAAAATGAGAAAATCTCAAAGTTAAATATATAAATTAAATATATAAATTCATCCATATGTAAGCAGATGTCAACATCCCTAATAAAACCATATATACAAAATACATGTGTAAAACTCAGTGGGCAGGATTCACGAAGGCTTGCACAGAGTCTAAGAGTAGTGTAAGACTCCGTGCAGCCTTCGCGATCCAGGAACAGCCCAAAGTCCGTGTAAGAGACCAGCTAAAACGTCTCTTACACGTAGTGGGCGTGGATAAGCTAATCGCCTCACTTGCAGCCGAATAGCATGCAAATGAGGTTGATTAGTGATCCAGGAAGCATAAAACAGCCCGTGTAAGAGCCGTTTTAGCTGCAGAAATGAACTCAGTTGACAACTGAGTACATTTCTGCAAAAACCACAATGGAGCCATGTCAGCTCCAAATAAAGGGTGCATATGTGTCAGGCAGCATGCCAATGGCCAAATATGTGGTCATTGGCAAGGTAACCTGATGCAAAAGTAATAAAACCCAGCGCAGCCCCGTGCAAACGGGCTGCGCTGTATAAAACATAAAAATGAAGGTTATAGACCCACAAATGTGGGTTTTATGCAATACATGGATTTACAATGCAGGGACCAGCAGACCAAAAACAACATGGCCACCGTTTAGTGGTTGCTAAGGGGGGAAGCTGAGTCTAAGACATGTAACTAAGCATTAGTAGGCAATCTGATGCAAATGAGTGTTAGGATACTGAATTCCACTGTCACATAGCAAATGAGCACATTCTGAGTAGTGTAAGAGTTACAGAAGGGGGAGGAAGAGAGTAGGAGATAGGTGACATCACAGGGGAGAATCGCAGAAAGAAATGCAGTTCATTGGAGGTCAAAGTTACATGACAGATGTCAGACACATATCATGGAAAGAGGAGTGCCACAACATAAGCATGGGAAAGTAAAGAAATGGAAGGTGTACACTGTTGCCTACACCAAAGTTTCTTGCTGGGCATGCATGCGCACATGTGCGCATGCCATGAAGCGTGAGTAAGACAGTGTGTGCGCGTGTAAGGCAGACTGAGCATGTGGGAGCATGTTGGTAGATGTTTAACACTGTTTGCGCAGGTGTGCGCGCGTGTAGGGCAGACCTAGCATGTAGAAGCCTGTTGGCAGACCTGTAACACTGTTTGAGCTGGTGTGCGTGCGTTTTAACCTGAATAAGCAGATTCTGAACCGTGTAAGCATGTGTGCGCGCGTGTAAGCCACGGTGAGCATGTTTCTGCTGGTATACACGCTGCTCCCCCCTGAGGAAACAGAAAGGAAAAAGGAAGCAACAGAATTAGTAGGAAGCTAGCAGGGAATACTGCTGGAGCTAGCAGGTGAAAACAATTAGAAGTAGGCAATTACACAGGCAGAATAGTAGCTCAGCCCAACACTTAAAAATCTGCAAACAGCAGTGCAAGATGTTTCTCTCAAGAGACACTGCAAGACAGGAGTAAGCTATTAGAAGTGAAAACTGAAAAAGCTGAACTCAGAGAAGAAATGTTAGGGGCTGCCATAGCTGTCATAATGAGACATAGGTTTCTTGCTGAGGGTGGTGACAATGCAGATGGTGCCAGACAACCCACAATGAGGAGACAGAGAAGAGTGTACAGGCCCAGGGTCACCTACCATGGGTTACATGAGCTGGAGATAGTAGAGCGCTATAGAGTGGACAGAGACCTCCTGCAGCAAATAGTGGAGCTGTGCAGGTCACGCCTCACACACAGAACCAACAGAGGGGAACCCATCCCAGTGGAAACCAAGGTATGTGTTGGCCTAAGAATACTAGCAACAGGTACCTCCCAGAGACCAACTGGTGATATGATGGGGATATCACAGGCATCAGCCTCCAGGGTACTGCACCAGTTCCTGGATGCCATGTCAGCACATGTCGGTGATTATGTATATTTCCCCAATGCCCGTGAGGTATTGGCCAGAAATATGCGTCTCTTCCAGCAAATAGCGGAATACCCTGAGGTAGTGGGTGCAATAGACTGCATGCACATATGCATCAAAGCACCAGCCGGTGAGCGGGGTAGGGCCTACATTAACCACAAGAGCTTCCCCTCCATCAACTGCCAGGTCATGTGTGAAACCCGGACCACACCACAAAAGGAGGGGGTGTATCCATATTCATAAAGGATACTCACACCTCCAGGTTGGTGGCAACGCACGAAGCTTCGGAAACCATCCAGGTGCAACTAACCATAGGCAAAACTGCTCTACAAATTGTAGCATGCTACAGGCCACCCTCTCAAACTCAGGAACCCCACACAGCCTTCCTGAAGACACTGGAGGGTATAAATGTATCTCCAAACACCATCATATTGGGTGACTTCAACTACCCGAATATAGACTGGGAACATTACTCAAGCCCTAACTTTCTAGCCCAACGGTTCCTGGAGTTCATAAATTCAAATGCCATGGAACAGCTAGTCACTGTTCCCACGAGAGGAGAAAATATACTAGATCTCATTGTCACAAACATGGGGACAAAATGCTCCACACCGAAGTATATCCTCATTGGTGAGATCTGATCATAAACTAATCTCACTGGAAATCCACATCCGCCCCACCCCAAGCAAAAGACCATAGTGAAGAACTTCTCTAAAGCAAACTTCACACTACTCAAGACTGGTGTGGTATCCTTCAAGGCCCCTGAGCCAGAGGAAACCACAACCCAAGCTGCGGAAGCCCTTACAAATGCCTTCTATGAACACCTCCAGGACTGCATGGATCAGGCAATCCCAAATAAAACCAAGACTCTTTCCACAAAGGGCAAACGTCCAGTCTGGTGGACCCCAGCCATTAACAAACTTTACAATAAGAGGAGAAAGCTATTACATGATAGAACAAAATCCATAAAAGGGAAGTCACCCTGATCATTATTAGTAAAAAATACGAGCACTCATAAAATCAACTAAGGCCAATTTTGAGAGAAAAATTGCCATGGATTCAAAGGACAATCATAAGGCCTTTTTCAGCTATGTTAGGAACCTGGGTGGAAACTCCCAGATATGCTCAGAATTAGTCCAAAATGATACAAAAATCACTGAACCCACAGACATTGCCAACATACTGGCAGACAGGTTCAGTGCAAACTTCACCCTCTCCCCTAAAGGAGAGATAACTATCCCAGCCGAGTGTAGCCTCCCGGACATCTCAAATGCGCAGGTGAAAGCTGCTCTCTCTAAAGCTAAAAACACAGCATCAATGGGACCGGATGGTGTCCCCGGCTGTGTGCTACACGAGCTAAATGAGGAATTAAACCCGCACATAAGGCAGCTGTTTAATCTCAGCCTTACCACAGGATACGTGCCCAAGGAGTGGCATACGGCAACTGTGGTCCCACTCCACAAAGGCAGTGCCTCTACGGACCCTGGTAATTACCGCCCCATAAGCTTAACAAGTCTAGTCTGAAAAGCTATGGAGAGGATCATAATGGAGCTCATAAACAAAGATATAGGGGACTTGCAGACATTGGACCCGACCCAGTTTGGCTTTGTCAAGGGAAGATCATGCCTTTTGAACTTGGTTGACTTCTTCGAAACAGTCACCAAGGCCATTGATGAGGGAAAGGCAGTCCATACAGCCTACCTTGACCTTGCAAAGGCTTTCGACACAATACCCACTCGGGTATTGTAGAAAAACTTACCAGCTTAAATGTAAACCCATATGTCACAAGATGGGTTGCAAACTGGCTTAAGGACAGAACCCACAGGGTTAGAGTTGCTGGCGCTGTGTCAGACTCCAAGCCGGTCACAAGTGGTGTCCCACAGGGCTCGGTCCTTGGCCCCTATTGTTTGGCATCTACTTCTCAGAAGTACAGGCCAACATGGGAGGACTTTGGCTGACAAAGTTTGCAGACGACTGCAAACTGGGCCATAGTGGAAAGTGCATCGGACACGGATATCCTTCAGAAGGGACTCACGGAAACAGATAGCTGGTGCCAGAGCCATGGCCTGAAGTTAAACGCCAAAAATGTATAGTCATACCCTTCGAAAAACAAGGTAACCCCAAGCTACCATATAGGTGGCAATCCACTAAGCACAGAAGAGGTTATCAGGGACCTGGGGACCCAGGTTGACAGTGGCCTTTCTTTAACACTCACATTGCTAAAGTGGTTAGAAAGACCTTCTACATTGCCCACCTGATCATGAAGGGATTCACATCCAGATCTAGTGAGGTCATTGTTCCCCTGTACTCTTCACTTATCAGACCAATGATCGAGTACAATGCCCCATTCGGGATGTATCTCACCCGACATCTGCAGCAATTGGAGAGACCCCAAAAGTTCCTCACCAAAAGGATAAGGGACTCCAAAATCTGTCATATGCTGCCAGATTGAAGAAACTCCAGCTCTATTCAGTCGCATACCGTCTGCTCAGAGGTGACATGTGCCTGACATACAAGGCCATGTCCAACCCGGAATTAATGGACATGCTCCACCTCAAAAATCCAAATCCACCAAAACCACTAGAGCAAGCGACTTAAACCTTAGCACGGATATAAATAGGACGTGCTGGAGGGATAGATTTATCACTCAGAGACTCCCTATGCTGTGGAATAAAATCCCGGTCCATGTGAGGCAGAGCACCTCGCTGACTCTGTTCAAGAGAAATCTAGACCTGTGGATGGGAGATCGTAGGTTTACCCCGGGAATCATCTCTGTGTCACTGCTGGACAGAGGCACAACAAACTAATGGGCACAGTATTTTTTCATATAAGGGGTGGCGTAAGCCACAATAATTTGGGCTAGGCTTATAAATGCCTTAGGGCAGATAGCCTAGTATAAACCTATGAACCTATGAACCTATAATAATGAATGTGTGTGCTGGCTGCCCTGGGAGCTACCATGATTCCCACATCTGGCATTTGACGCAGCTGTACCAGACATTTGCCAATGGGGACATCCCACACGGACACCTAGTGGGGGATGCAGGTTATGCACTGGAGCCGTGGCTGATGACACCCATCAGAAACGCACACACACCTGAACAGGAACGCCATAATGAGGCACACGCACAAACACGTAATGTAATAGAGTGTGTGTTTGGGCTGCTCAAGTCATGGTTCCGGTGTCTGGACACATCTGGTGGAGCCTTGCAGTACACACCAACTACATGTACCCAAATTGTCATGGTATGTGCTATGCTACATAATATGATCTTGCGAAAACAGCTGCAGCAGGACCAGCATAGGGCTGGGCCAAACAGCCCCCCACCATTGCCAAGGCCATCACAGGCAGAGCGTGACTCGGAGGAGGAACAACCTGAGCCTGCCCCAGTAGGCAGAAGGAGGCATGCCCAGTATGCCCTGGCCTTGGCAAAGAGGCAATGCATAGCACATACACTGGCTCAGTAGGAGCCCTGGGAATGATACCCCCTCTGACTCACTCAAATAATAACAGGGATGCCTAAAATGACATGACCTGCTCACAAACATGTACAGGGAGTGTAATATGTGCATCGGACAGAGGCAGCCCTGCAGCACCACCTGAGGCATGAATGCCATGTGTTAAGTAATGTAACACCATGTACTATATGCACACCCGAGGACCCTGACTAACATCCTACCCTCACCAAGCATCATGCCACAATATGACAGTGAGATGATCAAGTACAAAAATTGGCTGAAATATCGCAGTTAGTCAAAGGGGATCCAATGTGTGCCAGCCTGGGATGACATGCTGAGCATGACATGATGCTCCACCTGCTAGGACTGGCATGCACCTATTAGTGCAGGCCGTATGGATACTGACAAAGGCTGTTGTTACCCACAGCGTGCCCTGAATAGGTAAGGCTCAAAACACAAACCTACCTCCATAGGTATCAGAAGGGATAAGAACCTAGATGTAATGCTACCCAATGCCAGAAGTTGAAACAGCAAGATGCATGCATTCTAAACTCACCCAGTATGGAGAATGTTGATATCTGTGCTGTAACAGAAAACTGGGTCAAGGCTCACAACAGCACCCTAACACTACCAGGTTACACCTCATACTGTGCTGTACAGCCTCAAAACATGGAACAAGCTACAAAAGGAGGGTGACTAGCAATAATTGTCAAGGATAACCACACCCCCATGTTGGTACCACAACAAGAAGCAGCATGGACTAGCCATGGTCAAGTAACAGTGGCTAAAACTGCCCCCCCCCCAGTTTATAGCCTGCTACAGACTACCGTCCCAACACCAGGAACTGCACCTGGCCTATGCTGGAATACATGAATATATGAAGTCCTCCAAACCACATTATATTGGGTGACTGAAAATACCCAGACATAGACTGGGAGCATTATACTAGCCCCAACACTGTAGGACAAAAGTTCCTAGAATCCATAAACCAAAATGCCCAGGAACAATGTACCACTCCAACAAGAGGGGTAAGCATACTGGATGTGATAATCAGCAACATGGGTACTGGATGGCAAGACGAGAAGTGTATTGCTCACTGGTAAAACCAGACCATAGAGTAATCACACTGGATATACAAATCCTGACCACAGTCCCTGGCCAGAAAACCACAGTGAAAAACATGTGTAAAGCAATATTTGCACTCCTCCAAACTGATGTGGAATCCATTAAAGGTCCTGTGCAGGTGCAAAATATGGGCAAAACCTCAGAACCTGTAATACAGCCATTCCATGAACACTGCCAAGAATGATTGGATTATGCAATCCTAAATTAAAACAAGACACAATGCCATACACGCAGGCATCTGGCATGGTGGACACCAGCCATAACCAAACCATGCAAGAGAATGAGGAAGCTACTACATGATAGAGCAAACATAAAAAATGAAGTAATCACTGATCAGTAGTATGGCAATAAAATATGTCCACACATACAATCCACTAAGGCCAGCCGCAACAAGTTGAATCTGTGAATCTTGAGGCAATGTTACACCTGCCCCAAGTACACAGACAACCCTCAACTCCCCCCAAGAAATACAAATATATGTGAGAGATGCAACCATCTATCCAAACTGGAGGCTGAGCTCCCTCAACTCAGTACTCCCAAAACTAGTCAGGAGGAGAAGGTAACCACACACACCACAAACCCAGTCCCACATAGACCTCTCACAACTGCAAACCAAAGACATAAACACAGAAAAACATTCCCGGAGGCCCGAATTACAAACACACCACACCAACAGAGGCCTCCAAAGCAGACACCCAATCAAACAACCTCCAAACATAGCACATGCAACACATAGTACACAAAGCTGGTGTGCCAAACAGGCACAGGCCAGAAGGAGAAACAACATGCCTGATACAGTTGTAATAGGTGACTCCATAGCGAGACACACTGCTGTCCTGCACACCAGACTGAACAAGAGAAAGGGTACAGTAAGCTGCCTGTAGGCTGCCACAATACGCCACATAACACAAGTATGCAGGTCACCCCAAAGCAAGTAGAAATATGATGCAGTCATAGTCCATGCTGGTGTGAATGACCTGAGATGTACCTCCCCGGACTACATGAAAAGAGACATAGACGAGCTCTCTGATTATGTAGTCCAGGCCGGTATGACACTGACTGTTTGCAGCATCCTACCCTCACCAAGAATGATGCCACAGTACAAACACGGAATGATCAGTTATAACAAGTGGCACAATTACTGGTGTCATTCCATGGGGATCCAGTGTCTGTCTGCTTGGGATGTCATGCTTGACAAGCCATGCAGCTGTTCCAGGGATGGCTTGCACCTGTTACCCCTGGGCGTCTTGATATTAGATAAGGCTTTTGCCACCTCCATAGAGCCTTTCGTAGGCAAGGCTGAAAAGACTAACCCACCACCCTACAAAACATAAGTGGAAAGAAACATAAGGGTAATGCTGACCAATGCCAGATGTGTAAACCCCAATATGCATGCTCCCGAGGCCATCCCCAGTATGGAGAACATTGATGTCTGTGCAGTGACAGAAACCTGCTGCAAGCCTCCTGACAGCACACCAGCACTACCAGGTTATACCACATATCATGCGTCATGACCCCAAAACCTGGAACAAAATATAAAAGGAGGGTGAGTATCCATATTCAGCACAGACACCCATATGTCCAGGTAACTGACAATGCACAAGGCATTGGAGTCCACCCATGTGCAACTGACCGCAGGCAAGACTACTGTACAGTCTGTAGCATGCTACAGACCACACTCTCACACACAGGAACCCCACCCAGCCGTCCTGAAGACACTGGACAGTATGAATGTCCCACCAAATACCAAACAAGGTACTCACAAATTACCACATAGGTGGTAAACCATTATGTATGGAAGGAGTAATCAGGGACCTAGGGACACAAGTGGACAGTAACCTGTTATGTGACACTCACATTGCCAATGTGGCTAGGAAGACTGTCGATATTGGACACCGTATCATGAAAGGATTCACATCTACATCAACAGAGGTCACTGTGCCCCTGTACTGTTCCCTTATCAGACCCATAATCTAGTACAATGACTCATATGGGATGTACCGTACGTGACACCTGCAGCGGTTCGGAAGACCTCAAAGGTACCCCACCAAGAGGATAAAGGGTGTCAAATATATGTCATATGCTGCCTGGCTGTAGACACCCCAGCTGAATGCAGTCACAGACTGCCTTCACAGAGGCATTGTATGTCTGTTGTACAAGGCCATGTCCAACACAGGAGTAATGGACATGCTCCACCACAGGAAATCAAAGCCATTGGAGCTGTGAGAGTGACAGATGTCAGCCTCAACACATAATGAAATAGGATGTGCTGGAGGGACAGATACATAACCCAGAGGCTCCCCACACCCAGAAACAGGATCCCAATCCATGTTAGGCAGAGCCCCTCACTGACACCCCTCAACAGGAATATTGCCAAGTGGATGGATGATCGTACATGTATACTGGGCGTCTTCACTGTGTCACGACCAGACAGAGGCACAGTAAAGAAAATCATAAATGGCCATAATAGTCACATAGCAAGGAGCGGTGAAAGACACACACACTCTGGCTTGGCTTACTAATGCCCTAGGGTGGATAGCCTAGTATGAACCCATGAACCTATAAAGATACAAATTGTACAGGACACTAAGGATAATCACAAGGCCTACTTAACCGATGGTAGGAACCATGTTGGGAGTCCACAGATATGCTCCGAATCACACAGATATTACAAACAACATACCAAACACACACACATATTGCTAACATACAACCTGACAGGTGCAGTGCAACCCCCCCCCCCCAGAATGCAAAATATCTATCCCAGCAGACTGCTGGTCCCCTGACATTGCAGATGCTGAGGTAACAGCCATCATCTGCAAAGCAAAACACACAGCAGCAAAGGTATGTGATGGTGTCCTGGGCTGAGGCCAACATGGACTCCAAGAATAATGGAATGCGAAATCACACTACTACCCAATGTCAGCCTTACCACAGGATATGTACCCAAAGAGCAGTGTACAACAACAGTGGTCCTTCACAACAAAGGTGTTGCCTGAATGGATACTGCAAACTACCACCCCAGGATCCTGACAAGCTTGGTCTGCACAGCTATGGAAAGGATCAGTATGTACCGCAGACATAAAGCTATTGTGGACCTACTGATACTGGACCCTACACAGTGTGGCTGTCGTAACTGCAGATCCTGCCCCTAAACATGTTTGACCCATTGGAAACAGTCATTAAGGTCATTGATGAGGGCAATGTGGTCCACACAGCGTAGCTGGACCGTGCATATGCTTCTAGACAATACCCTACGAGTTCAGTATGGATATGTTCACCAGCTTAAATATATACCCCTATGTCAATAGAGGGGTTGCAAACCAGACCAAGGACAGAACTGACATGGTCAGACATGCTGCTTCCATGTCAGACTACAAAGCAGATATGAGTGGCATCCCACAAGGCTTGGTCCTGGGCCCCCCTGTTCTGTATATATGTCCCATAGGTATAGGCCAACATGGAAGGACTGAGACTGAACATGTATGCAGAGGAGAACAAACAGCCCACCATATCCGACCCCCAGCTGACACAAGCAACCCACAAAAGGGCCACCTACAAACAGACAACTGGAGCCATAGCCATGTCAGCAAGCTAATTGCAGAACTGTGTATAGACAACTACCGTGGATATACAGTAAGTGCCCACAAATTACTACACAGGTGTTAACCCATTACGTACCTAACATGTAATGAGAGACCTGGGGACACAAGGTGATAGATATCCTGCACTGGACAAACATGTGGCTGTAGTGTTCGCAGAAACATACCATATACCCACCCAATCATGAAGGTTGTCAGATGTAGATAAGGGGAGGTCACTGTGGCTCTGCAGTCATCCTTCATCAGCGTCACAATTGACTACAATAGCCCCTGTGGGATATATCTCAGCAGACACCTCCATCAACTGTAAAGTCCACAACAGTACCCCACCAGGAGTAGCAAAGAGCATGAACAGATGCCATGTGTTGCCTGAGTAAACAAACTGCAGCCCAGCTACAGGCAAGCTGTGCCTGATGTATGAAGCCATGTCCAACCTGGAATCAATGAACATGCTGCACCTTGTACAATCTGAATGGCAGTGAGCTATGCACATGAGAGACCTGAACCCCAGCATTGACATACATAGGACAAGCTGTACAGAATGATCCATAACACAGAAGGCACCCCCACTCTTGAGTAAACTCCCGGTACAGGTTAGCCACAGAGTCACCTATCGACACCCCTCAAGAGGAATCTCGATGAGTGGATGGGAGATGGTAGGTTAACCCTGGGTATCACTGTTATGTCAGAGGTAGACAGAGGCACAGTATACTAACCATGACATATGTCATGGCAAACTCCAGTTACAATGTGTGTCGAAGGACAAACACACCCTGTGACTAGCATCAGAAATGGCCTAGGGAACATCGCTAGTGTTTGCCAATGTCCACCTATGTTGTGGAATACACTACCAATGTTGGACGAGCCTGGTGTAGGTAGTCCATATCTGAACATAATGCAACATGGTCATATGTGCACAACTGGCCCCTACAGTCTGTTGTGCTCACTATGAAGATGTCAAGCAGTGATAGGACTAAAGCCCAGGATACTGTCCACCACAGTGAAAGTACTGAACCAGTACACTATACGGTACTACAGTGTTAGGTCATTATAAAAGTATGTTGACAACTGTCTGCAAAGTATCCCATGCCAATCCCTGCAGGCACAGTATAATCCCTGTTGTGGCAGACACGAAGCAGTTGGCCAGTTAGTACACAACATGACACCCAACACACAACCATAAACGTGAGATATTGTTGAAGTTCACACACACCCAAATATGTGGTGGACTTCAGAGTGCAACATATGGAAAGCTCACACTGGGCATGCTCGCACACTTTGATAAATGAGGCATATGTCAGACAACATGCCATGGAAAGGCTGAACTGGGCATGCTCACACACTTAGGCCATATCTCCGTTTAGCAGTTGGCCACACATATCTGGTATTTGTATATGTCATTCCAGGAACCAACCACAACACAGCAATCTGCCCACTGCACACAGTAAATGACTACAGAGACATAAGTGATATGGAGGATCGCCGTCATATGCAAACATCTTCCACAGATACACAAGTTGGTCATAGGAACAGGGAATGCTATGGCAATAAAGACCTGTAAACAGTAGAACAGCACAACAAATATTGTGCATCTGACAATTGAACATATGGGTGTAGAGGTCAATACTAGGCTTGTTGCCCTAGTGAATGACAGCTCAGCCAGAGTGTGCTTGGCATCTGCATCCCCAGTACAGTAGGCTACTGTGCCACTGTAAAGTAGGTCACATAAGGCAACGTGTGAGGCTAGTGAGCTGTGCCTCTGTCAAGCAGGGGCACAGTGGAGATCCCAGGGTTTGAATGTGCTAAGCCACAGCCATGTTGTTGGTGTGTGCTGGAAGAGGGTTGCTGAGGATCTCTAACAGTAAGTGGCCATCAATAACAGACTGAGGGGAGCCCTATCTGCATTGTCTGGACAATTCCACTGTCAACACTGTGCTGTGATGATTACGTGGGAATGAAGTGTCGTGCCGGAACTGTTCACAGATGTCCTCCCTCTGTGGGCTACAGCTCTGCAATGTATTAGCTCACTCTGTCTGTTGGACGGCGCATATATGGCTGGTGTACACCTGACAGGTGTCTTGTTGTGGAGCAGTCATGGGTATATGTGGGATAGCATGATCAATGCAAACCATACACATGCTCATAGAATGCAATTGTCAAGGATTATGCTGAGTGGCCAGTATAGTCCCCCAGCATGGGTCCTTTGAAGTTGTCCACCCCAGTCTTCACAAGTGTAGAGTCTGCTTGTGCTAAATACAGTTTGTGTGCAGTGACAACCTTGCCTGGGGGTGGGGATGGGATATGGATGTCCAGAGAAAGGTGGGTATGGTCAGATATCAACAATGGTGGTCTACCTCTGGTGTGGAACAGTGAGTACCCATGTTGCAGATGGACAGGTGCAATATGTATTCCCCCATGTGGCTGTGGTGTGTGGTTCTGCCATAGCACATGGACCCACAAATTGTAGTGGCTGTAGGTTAAAGTGGTAGAGGCCTGAGTAGTTCTTACACACAATATGCCTGTACCTGATGTTAACAACTGGAATGGTGTATGTGAACACCTGCATATCCCGTCACTGTTCCCTGGGAAGCTAAGTGTGTATCCTGGATGTGGGTGTGGTGTTCTGGACTGGGTGTGTTGTGTGTTACAGGTCCTGTGGTCACGAAGCATGGTATAGAACATAACCTGCCAGTGCGATGTGCATATCTGACCCTGACGTAGGTGGCTGCAAATGCATATATATGCTATCCCCCACCTGACAGGTAGTACTAGATGTACATACCTCTGTAGAAATAAAGATGTCAGCACCCTATAAATACTGCAGGTTCAGACCAGATGCTCAGTAATTCGGTTAGCGCGCTCTGCTAATGCGTCTCCCTCAAGTGTCATAATATAGGTAGGTAGGAGTTCGAACCATGCAATTGCTCAGTGTGTGTGTGGGTGAGCGAGGTTGATGTGTGTGCAAGTCTGTGTGAGGAAGATGTCCCTTTTGGCAACTGTGAAAGCAGTCTACAGGATGCACATTCCCCTATCTAAGCACGGATGATGTCAGCACCCTATAAGTACAGCAGGAGAAGGAAAACTTTCCACTAATTCGAATAGCGCGCTCCGCTAATGTGTCTGTCATGAGTGTCATAACATAGTTAGGTAGGGGTTTGAATCCTGCAATTGCCCACTGTGTGTGGAGAGGGGGTTAGTGTGTGTGCAAGTCTGTGTGAGGGAGATGGCCCTTTTGGCAACTGTGAAAGCACTCTACAGGATGCACATTCCCCTATCTAAGCACGGATGATGTCAGCACCCTATAAGTACAGCAGGAGAAGGAAAACCTCTCAGCAATTCAAATAGCGCGCTTTGCTAATGCGTCTGACATGAGTGTCATAACATAGTTAGGTAGGGGTTTGAATCCTGCAATTGCCCAGTGTGTGTGGAGGGGAGTTATTGTGTGTGCAAGTCTGTGTGAGGGAAATGTCCCTTTTGGCAACTGTCAAAGCACTCTACAGGATGCACATTCCCCTATCTAAGCACGGATGATGTCAGCACCCTATAAGTACAGCAGGAGAAGAGAAACTTCCCAGTAATTCGAATAGCACGCTCCGCTAATGCGTCTGTCACGAGCGTCATAACATAGTTAGGTAGGGTTTTGAATCCTGCAATTGCCTAGTGTGTGTGCAAATCTGTGTGAGGGAGATGTCCCTTTTGGCAACTGTGAAAGCACTCTACAGGATGCACATTCCCCTATCTAAGCACGGATGATGTCAGCACCCTATAAGTACAGCAGGAGAAGAGAAACCTCCCAGTAATTCTAATAGCATCCTCTGCTAATGTGTCTGTCACGAGTGTCATAACATAGTTAGGTAGGGATTTGAATCCAGCAATTGCCCAGTGTGTGTGGAGGGGAGTTAGTGTGTGTGCAAGTCTGTGGGAGGGAGATGTCCCTTTTGGCAACTGTGAAAGCACTCTACAGGATGCACATTCCCCTATCTAAGCACGGATGATGTCAGCACCCTATAAGTACAGCAGGAGAAGAAAACCTCCCACTAACTTGAAAAGCGCGCTCTGCTAATGCGTCTGTCATGAGTGTCATAACATAGATAAGTAGAGGTTTGAATCCTGCAATTGCCCAGTGTGTGCGGAGGAGAGTTAGAGTTTGTGCAAGTCTGTTTGAGGGAAATGTCCCTTTTGGCAACTGTGAAAGCACTCTACAGAATGCCCATTCCCCTATCTAAGCACGGATGATGTCAGCACCCTATAAGTACAGCAGGAGAAGGGAAACTCCCAGTAATTCAAATAGCGCGCTCTGCTAATGCGTCTGTCACGAGTGTCATAACATAGCTAGATAGAGGTTTGAATCCTGCAATTGCCCAGTGTGTGTGGAGGGGGGTTAGTGTGTGTGCAAGTCTGCGTGAGGAAAATGTCCCTTTTGGCAACTGTGAAAGCACAATACAGGATGCACATTCCCCTATCCAAGCACGGATGATGTCAGCACCCTATAAGTACAGCAGGAGAAGAAAAACCTCACAGTAATTCGAATAGTTCCCCTATCTAAGCACGGATGATGTCAGCACCCTATAAGTACAGCAGGAGAAGAAAAACCTCACAGTAATTCGAATAGCGCGCTCTGCTAATGCGTCTGTCACAAGTTTCATAACATAGTTAGATAGAGATTTAAATCCTGCCATTGCTCAGTGTGTTTGGAGGAGGGTAGTGTGTGTGCAAGTCTGTGTGAAGAAGATGTCTCTTTTGGCAACTGTGAAAGCACTCTACAGGATGCACATTCCCCTATCTAAGCACGGATGATGTCAGCACCCTATAAGTACAGCAGGAGAAGAAAAACCTCCCAGTAATTCAAATAGCGCACTTTGCTAATGCGTCTTTCTCAAGTGTCATGATATAGTTAGGTAGGAGTTTAAAACCTGCAAATGGCAAGTGTATTTGTTTGAATGTGGGGAGTTTGTGTTTGTGCAATTCTGTATGAAGAACATGTGCTTTTTTGCAATCAGGAGATCACACTACATGATGCACATTACCCTTTCCAAACAGTGATGATGTCAGTACCCTATACATACAGCTGGAGAAAAAACACCTACCAGTAATCCGAATAGCGCAGTCTGCTTCAGCTTCACTCTCAAATGTCATAGCATAATTAGGTAGGGGTTTGAAACCGGCAAGTGTGTGTGCGTGTTTGGATGTGGGGAGTTTGTGTGTGTGCAATTCTGTATGAAAAAGATGTTAGTTTTGGCAATCAGGAGATCACACTACCTGATGCACATTACCCTTTCAAAACACTGATGATGTCAGCACCCTATAAGTAAAGCCAGAGAAAAAGAACTTCCTAGTAATCTGAATAGTGCACTTCGTTAATGCATCTCTCTCACGTGTCGTGACCTAGTTAGGTAGAGGTATGAATTCTGCAAATGGCAAGTGTGTGGTGGGGGGTGAGAGAACAGATCCTTTTGGCAAATACTACAATACACCAGATGCTGCATATTCCCCCAGTAAACACAGGGGGGTGGGGGTAGTAGGGTGTGAGAGAACAGATCCTTTTGGCAAATACTACAATACACCAGATGCTGCATATTCCCCCAGTAAACACAGGGGGGTGGGGGTAGTAGGGTGTGAGAGAACAGATCCTTTTGGCAAATACTACAATACACCAGATGCTGCATATTCCCCCAGTAAACACAGGGGGGTAGTAGGGTGTGAGAGAACAGATCCTTTTGGCAAATACTACAATACACCAGATGCTGGGGGTGGGGGTAGTAGGGTGTGAGAGAACAGATCCTTTTGGCAAATACTACAATACACCAGATGCTGGGGGTGGGGTAGTAGGGTGTGAGAGAACAGATCCTTTTGGCAAATACTACAATACACCAGATGCTGCATATTCCCCCAGTAAACACAGGGGGTGGGGGTAGTAGGGTGTGAGAGAAAAGATCCTTTTGGCAAATACTACAATACACCAGATGCTGCATATTCCCCCAGTAAACACAGGGGGGTGGGGGTAGTAGGGTGTGAGAGAACAGATCCTTTTGGCAAATACTACAATACACCAGATGCTGCATATTCCTCCAGTAAACACAGGGGGGGTGGGGGTAGTAGGGTGTGAGAGAACAGATCCTTTTGGCAAATACTACAATACACCAGATGCTGCATATTCCCCCAGTAAACACAGGGGGGGGGTAGTAGGGTGTGAGAGAACAGATCCTTTTGGCAAATACTACAATACACCAGATGCTGCATATTCCCCCAGTAAACACGGGGGGGGGTAGTTGGGTGTGAGAGAACAGATCATTTTGGCAAATACTACAATACACCAGATGCTGCATGTAGTAGGGTGTGAGAGAACAGATCCTTTTGGCAAATAATACAATACACCAGATGCTGCATATTCCCCCAGTAAACACAGGGGGGTGGGGGTAGTAGGGTGTGAGAGAACAGATCCTTTTGGCAAATACTACAATACACCAGATGCTGCATATTCCCCCAGTAAACACAGTGGGGGGTAGTAGGGTGTGAGAGAACAGATCCTTTTGGCAAATACTACAATACAGCAGATGCTAGGGGTGGGGGTAGTAGGGTGTGAGAGAACAGATCCTTTTGGCAAATACTACAATACACCAGATGCTGCATATTCCCCCAGTAAACACAGGGGGGTGTGTGTAATGTAAGGTGTGAGAGTAAAGATCCTTTTGGCAAATACTACAATACATCAGATGCTGCATATTCCCCCAGTAAACACAGGGGGGTGGGGGTAGTAGGGTGTGAGAGAACAGATCCTTTTGGCAAATACTACAATACACCAGATGCTGCATATTCCCCCAGTAAACACAGGGGGGTAGTAGGGTGTGGGAGAACAGATCCTTTTGGCAAATACTACAATACATCAGATGCTGCATGGGGTGTGTGTAATTGCAAGTGTGACAGAACAGATACTTTTGGCAAATACTACAATACACCAGATGCTGAATAGGGTGTGTGTAATTGCAAGTGTGGGAGAACAGATCCTTTTGGCAAATACTACAATACACCAGATGCTGCATATTCCCCCAGTAAACAGAAAGGGTAGTAGGGTGTGAGAGAACAGATCCTTTTGGCAAATAACTACAATACACCAGATGCTGGGGGTGGGGGTAGTAGGGTGTGAGAGAACAGATCCTTTTGGCAAATACTACAATACACCAGATGCTGCATATTCCCCCAGTAAACACAGTGGGGGGTAGTAGGGTGTGAGAGAACAGATCCTTTTGGCAAATACTACAATACAGCAGATGCTAGGGGTGGGGGTAGTAGGGTGTGAGAGAACAGATCCTTTTGGCAAATACTACAATACACCAAATGCTGCATATTCCCCCAGTAAACACAGGGGGGTGGGGGTAGTAAGGTGTGAGAGTAAAGATCCTTTTGGCAAATACTACAATACACCAGATGCTGCATATTCCCCCAGTAAACACAGGGGGGGGGTAGTAGGGTGTGAGAGAACAGATCCTTTTGGCAAATACTACAATACACCAGATGCTGCATATTCCCCCAGTAAACACAGGGGGGTAGTAGGGTGTGAGAGAACAGATCCTTTTGGCAAATACTACAATACACCAGATGCTGGGGTGGGGGTAGTAGGGTGTGAGAGAACAGATCCTTTTGGCAAATACTACAATACACCAGATGCTGCATATTCCCCCAGTAAACACAGGGGGGTGTGTATAAATGCAAGTGTGAGAAAATAAATCCTTTTGGCAAATACTACAATACACCAGATGCTTCATATTCCCCCAGTAAACACAGGGGGGGGTAGTAGGGTGTGAGAGAACAGATCCTTTTGGCAAATACTACAATACACCAGATGCTGCATATGGGGTGTGGGTAGTAACGTGTGAGAGAACAGATCCTTTTGGCAAATACTACAATACACCAGATGCTTCATATTCCCCCAGTAAACACAGGGGGGGGGTAGTAGGGTGTGAGAGAACAGATCCTTTTGGCAAATACTACAATACACCAGATGCTGCATATTCCCCCAGTAAACACAGGGGATGTCACCACACTATCAGCACAGCCAAACAGGGCTAGTTGGCCAGTAATGCCAATAGTGGGGGGTGTGTAATTGCAAGTGTGAGAAAACAGATCCTTTTGGCAAATACTACAATACACCAGATGCTGCATATTCCCCCAGTAAACACAGGGGATGTCACCACACTATCAGCACAGCCAAACAGGGCTAGTTGGCCAGTAATGCGGGTAGTGGGGTGTGTGTAATTGCAAGTGTGAGAAAACAGATCCTTTTGGCAAATACTACAATACACCAGATGCTGCATATTCCCCCAGTAAACACAGGGGATGTCACCACACTATCAGCACAGCCAAACAGGGCTAGTTGGCCAGTAATGCCAATAGTGGGGTAGTAGGGTGTGAGAGAACAGATCCTTTTGGCAAATACTACAATACACCAGATGCTGCATATTGAACAGATCCTTTTGGCAAATACTACAATACACCAGATGCTGCATATTCCCCCAGTAAACACAGGGGATGTCACCACACTATCAGCACAGCCAAACAGGGCTAGTTGGCCAGTAATGCCAATAGTGGGGGGGTAGTAGGGTGTGAGAGAACAGATCCTTTTGGCAAATACTACAATACACCAGATGCTGCATATTGAACAGATCCTTTTGGCAAATACTACAATACACCAGATGCTGCATATTCCCCCAGTAAACACAGGGGATGTCACCACACTATCAGCACAGCCAAACAGGGCTAGTTGGCCAGTAATGCCAATAGTGGGGGGGGGTAGTAGGGTGTGAGAGAACAGATCCTTTTGGCAAATACTACAATACACCAGATGCTGCATATTCCCCCAGTAAACACAGGGGATGTCACCACACTATCAGCACAGCCAAACAGGGCTAGTAGTAGGGTGTGTGTTAAAGCAAGTGTGAGAGAACAGATCCTTTTGGCAAATACTACAATACACCAGATGCTGCATATTCCCCCAGTAAACACAGGGGATGTCACCACACTATCAGCACAGCCAAACAGGGCTAGTTGGCCAGTAATGCCAATAGTGGCGGGTGGTAGTAGGGTGTGAGAGAACAGATCCTTTTGGCAAATACTACAATACACCAGATGCTGCATATTGAACAGATCCTTTTGGCAAATACTACAATACACCAGATGCTGCATATTCCCCCAGTAAACACAGGGGATGTCACCACACTATCAGCACAGCCAAACAGGGCTAGTTGGCCAGTAATGCCAATAGTGGGGGGGGGGGTAGTAGGGTGTGAGAGAACAGATCCTTTTGGCAAATACTACAATACACCAGATGCTGCATATTCCCCCAGTAAACACAGGGGATGTCACCACACTATCAGCACAGCCAAACAGGGCTAGTTGGCCAGTAATGCCAATAGTGTGTGTAATTGTAGGGTGTGAGAGAACAGATCCTTTTGGCAAATACTACAATACACCAGATGCTGCATATTGAACAGATCCTTTTGGCAAATACTACAATACACCAGATGCTGCATATTCCCCCAGTAAACACAGGGGATGTCACCACACTATCAGCACAGCCAAACAGGGCTAGTTGGCCAGTAATGCCAATAGTGTGTGTAATTGCAGTGTGAGAGAACAGATCCTTTTGGCAAATACTACAATACACCAGATGCTGCATATTCCCCAGTAAACACAGGGGATGTCACCACACTATCAGCACAGCCAAACAGGGCTAGTTGGCCAGTAATGCGAATAGTGGGGTGTGTGTAAATGTAGGGTATGAGAGAACAGATCCTTTTGGCAAATACTACAATACACCAGATGCTGCATATTCCCCCATTAAACACAGGGGATGTCACCACACTATCAGCACAGCCAAACAGGGCTAGTTGGCCAGTAATGCCAATAGTGTGTGTGTGTAATGGCAAGAGTGAGAGAACAGATCCTTATGGCAAATACTACAATACACCAGATGCTGCATATTCCCCAGTAAACACAGGGGATGTCACCACACTGTGAGAGAACAGATCCTTTTGGCAAATACTACAATACACCAGATGCTGGGGGTGGGGGTAGTAGGGTGTGAGAGAACAGATCCTTTTAGCAAATACTACAATACACCAAATGCTGCATATTCCCCCAGTAAACACAGGGGATGTCAGTAGGGTGTGAGAGAAAAGATCCTTTTGGCAAATACTACAATACACCAGATGCTGCATATTCTCCCAGTAAACACAGGAGGGTGGGGGTAGTAGGGTGTGAGAGAACAGTTCCTTTTGGCAAATACTACAGTACATCAGATGCTGCATATTCCCCCAGTAAACACAGGTGGGGGGGGGTAGTAGGGTGTGATAGAACCGATCCTTTTGGCAAATACTACAATACACCAGATGCTGCGTAGGGTGTGTGTAATTGCAAGTGTGGGAGAACCGATCCTTTTGGCAAATACTACAATACACCAGATGCTGCATATTCCCCCAGTAAACACAGTGGGGTGGGGGTAGTAGGGTGTGAGTGAACAGATCCTTTTGGCAAATACTACAATACACCAGATGCAGCATATTCCCCCAGTAAACACGGGGGGGGGTAGTAGGGTGTGATAGAACAGATCCTTTTGGCAAATACTACAATACACCAGATGCTGGGGGTTTGGGTAGTAGGGTGTGAGAGAACAGATCCTTTTGGCAAATACTACAATACACCAGATGCTGCATATTCCCCCAGTAAACACAGGGGGGGGGGTAGTAGGGTGTGAGAGAACAGATCCTTTTGGCAAATACTACAATACACCAGATGCTGCATATTCCCCCAGTAAACACAGGGGGGGGTAGTAGGGTGTGAGAGAACAGATCCTTTTGGCAAATACTACAATACACCAGATGCTGCATATTCCCCCAGTAAACACAGGCGATGTCACCACACTATCAGAGAACAGATCCTTTTGGCAAATACTACAATACAGCAGATGCTAGGGGTGGGGGTAGTAGGGTGTGAGAGAACAGATCCTTTTGGCAAATACTACAATATACCAGATGCTGCATATTCCCCCAGTAAACACAGGGGGGTGGGGGTAGTAGGGTGTGAGAGAACAGATCCTTTTGGCAAATACTACAATACACCAGATGCTGCATATTCCCCCAGTAAACACAGGGGGGGGTAGTAGGGTGTGAGAGAACAGATCCTTTTGGCAAATACTACAATACACCAGATGCTGCATATTCCCCCAGTAAACACAGTGGGCAGTAGGGTGTGTGTAAATGCAAGTGTGAGAGAACAGATCCTTTTGGCAAATACTACAATACACCAGATGCTGCATATTCCCCCAGTAAACACGGGGGGGTAGTAGGGTGTCAGAGAACAGATCCTTTTGGCAAATACTACAATACACCAGATGCTGCATATTCCCCCAGTAAACACAGGGGAGGGGGGTAGTAGGGTGTGAGAGAACAGATCCTTTTGGCAAATACTACAATACACCAGATGCTGCATATTCCCCATTAAACACAGGGAGGGGGGGTAATAGGGTGTGAGAGAACAGATACTTTTGGCAAATACTACAATACACCAGATGCTGCATATTCCCCCAGTAAACACGGGGGGGGTAGTAGGGTGTGAGAGAACAGATCCTTTTGGCAAATACTACAATACACCAGATGCTGCATATTCCCCCAGTAAACACAGGGGATGTCACCACACTATCAGCACAGCCAAACAGGGCTAGTTGGCCAGTAATGCCAATAGTGGGGTGTGTGTAAATGCAAGTGTGAGAGAACAGATCCTTTTGGCAAATACTACAATACACCAGATGCTGCATATTCCCCCAGTAAACACAGGGGGGGGGTAGTAGGGTGTGAGAGAACAGATCCTTTTGGCAAATACTACAATACACCAGATGGTGCATATTGAACAGATCCTTTTGGCAAATACTACAATACACCAGATGCTGCATATTCCCCCAGTAAACACAGGGGATGTCACCACACTATCAGCACAGCCAAACAGGGCTAGTTGGCCAGTAATGCGGGTAGTGGGGTGTGTGTAATTGCAAGTGTGAGAAAACAGATCCTTTTGGCAAATACTACAATACACCAGATGCTGCATATTCCCCCAGTAAACACAGGGGATGTCACCACACTATCAGCACAGCCAAACAGGGCTAGTTGGCCAGTAATGCGGGTAGTGGGATGTGTGTAATTGCAAGTGTGAGAAAACAGATCCTTTTGGCAAATACTACAATACACCAGATGCTGCATATTCCCCCAGTAAACACAGGGGATGTCACCACACTATCAGCACAGCCAAACAGGGCTAGTTGGCCAGTAATGCGGGTAGTGGGGTGTGTGTAATTGCAAGTGTGAGAAAACAGATCCTTTTGGCAAATACTACAATACACCAGATGCTGCATATTCCCCCAGTAAACACAGGGGATGTCACCACACTATCAGCACAGCCAAACAGGGCTAGTTGGCCAGTAATGCGGGTAGTGGGGTGTGTGTAATTGCAAGTGTGAGAAAACAGATCCTTTTGGCAAATACTACAATACACCAGATGCTGCATATTCCCCCAGTAAACACAGGGGATGTCACCACACTATCAGCACAGCCAAACAGGGCTAGTTGGCCAGTAATGCGGGTAGTGGGATGTGTGTAATTGCAAGTGTGAGAAAACAGATCCTTTTGGCAAATACTACAATACACCAGATGCTGCATATTCCCCCAGTAAACACAGGGGATGTCACCACACTATCAGCACAGCCAAACAGGGCTAGTTGGCCAGTAATGCCAATAGTGTGTGTAATTGCAAGTGTGAGAGAACAGATCCTTTTGGCAAATACTACAATACACCAGATGCTGCATATTCCCCCATTAAACACAGGGGATGTCACCACACTATCAGCACAGCCAAACAGGGCTAGTTGGCCAGTAATGCCAATCGTGGGGTGGGGTAGTAGGGTGTGAGTGAACAGATTCTTTTGGCAAATACTACAATACACCAGATGCTGCATATTCCCCCAGTAAACACAGGGGATGTCACCACACTATCAGCACAGCCAAACAGGGCTAGTTGGCCAGTAATGCGGGTAGTGGGGTGTGTGTAATTGCAAGTGTGAGAAAACAGATCCTTTTGGCAAATACTACAATACACCAGATGCTGCATATTCCCCCAGTAAACACAGGGGATGTCACCACACTATCAGCACAGCCAAACAGGGCTAGTTGGCCAGTAATGCCAATAGTGGCGGGTGGTAGTATGGTGTGAGAAAACAGATCCTTTTGGCAAATACTACAAGTAATTGCAAGTGTGAGAAAACAGATCCTTTTGGCAAATACTACAATACACCAGATGCTGCATATTCCCCCAGTAAACACAGGGGATGTCACCACACTATCAGCACAGCCAAACAGGGCTAGTTGGCCAGTAATGCCAATAGTGGGGGGGTGGGTAGTAGGGTGTGAGAGAACAGATCCTTTTGGCAAATACTACAATACACCAGATGCTGCATATTCCCCCAGTAAACACAGGGGATGTCACCACACTATCAGCACAGCCAAACAGGGCTAGTTGGCCAGTAATGCGGGTAGTGGGGTGTGTGTAATTGCAAGTGTGAGAAAACAGATCCTTTTGGCAAATACTACAATACACCAGATGCTGCATATTCCCCCAGTAAACACAGGGGATGTCACCACACTATCAGCACAGCCAAACAGGGCTAGTTGGCCAGTAATGCCAATAGTGGGTGTGTAATTGCAAGTGTGAG
Organism: Protopterus annectens; assembly: GCF_019279795.1. NCBI lineage: Eukaryota > Metazoa > Chordata > Ceratodontiformes > Protopteridae > Protopterus > Protopterus annectens. The sequence goes on along the minus strand of NC_056744.1, from coordinate 1,282,638,987 downwards.
AGAACAGATCCTTTTGGCAAATACTACAATACACCAGATGCTGCATATTCCCCCAGTAAACACAGGGGATGTCACCACACTATCAGCACAGCCAAACAGGGCTAGTTGGCCAGTAATGCGGGTAGTGGGATGTGTGTAATTGCAAGTGTGAGAAAACAGATCCTTTTGGCAAATACTACAATACACCAGATGCTGCATATTCCCCAGTAAACACAAGGGATGTCACCACACTATCAGCACAGCCAAACAGGGCTAGTTGGCCAGTAATGCAAGTGTCAGAGAACAGTTCCTTTTGGCAACTACTACAATACACCAGATGCTGCATATTCCCCCTGTAAACACAGGTGGTGTCACCACACTATCAGTACAGCCAAACAGGGCTAATTGCCCAGTAATGCCAATAGTGTGTGTGTAATTGCAAGTGTGAGAGAACAGTTCCTTTTGGCAACTACTACAATACACCAGATGCTGCATATTCCCCTGTAAACACAGGTGGTGTCACCACACTATCAGTACAGCCAAACAGGGCTAATTGCCCAGTAATGCCAATAGTGTGTGTGTAATTGCAAGTGTGAGAGAACAGTTCCTTTTGGCAACTACTACAATACACCAGATGCTGCATATTCCACCAGTAAACACAGGGGATGTCACCACACTATCAGCACAGCCAAACAGGGCTAGTTGGCCAGTAATGCCAATAGTGGGTGTGTAATTGCAAGTGTGAGAAAACAGATCCTTTTGGCAAATACTACAATACACCAGATGCTGCATATTCCCCCAGTAAACACAGGGGATGTCACCACACTATCAGCACAGCCAAACAGGGCTGGGGGGGTAGTAGGGTGTGTGTAAATGCAAGTGTGAGAGAACAGATCCTTTTGGCAAATACTACAATACACCAGATGCTGCATATTCCCCCAGTAAACACAGGGGATGTCACCACACTATCAGCACAGCCAAACAGGGCTAGTTGGCCAGTAATGCGGGTAGTGGGGTGTGTGTAATTGCAAGTGTGAGAGAACAGATCCTTTTGGCAAATACTACAATACACCAGATGCTGCATATTCCCCCAGTAAACACAGGGGATGTCACCACACTATCAGCACAGCCAAACAGGGCTAGTAGTAGGGTGTGTGTTAATGCAAGTGTGAGAGAACAGATCCTTTTGGCAAATACTACAATACACCAGATGCTGCATATTCCCCCAGTAAACACAGGGGATGTCACCACACTATCAGCACAGCCAAACAGGGCTAGTTGGCCAGTAATGCCAATAGGGGGGTAGTAGGGTGTGTGTAATTGCAAGTGTGAGAGAACAGATCCTTTTGGCAAATACTACAATACACCAGATGCTGCATATTCCCCCAGTAAACACAGGGGATGTCACCACACTATCAGCACAGCCAAACAGGGCTAGTAGTAGGGTGTGTGTTAATGCAAGTGTGAGAGAACAGATCCTTTTGGCAAATACTACAATACACCAGATGCTGCATATTCCCCCAGTAAACACAGGGGATGTCACCACACTATCAGCACAGCCAAACAGGGCTACTTGGCCAGTAATGCCAATAGTGGGGGGGGGTAGTAGGGTGTGTGTAATTGCAAGTGTGAGAGAACAGATCCTTTTGGCAAATACTACAATACACCAGATGCTGCATATTCCCCCAGTAAACACAGGGGATGTCACCACACTATCAGCACAGCCAAACAGGGCTAGTTGGCCAGTAATGCCAATAGTGGGGGTAGTAGGGTGTGTGTAATTGCAAGTGTGAGAGAACAGATCCTTTTGGCAAATACTACAATACACCAGATGCTGCATATTCCCCCAGTAAACACAGGGGATGTCACCACACTATCAGCACAGCCAAACAGGGCTAGTTGGCCAGTAATGCCAATAGTGGGGGTAGGGTGTGTGTAAATGCAAGTGTGAGAGAACAGATCCTTTTGGCAAATACTACAATACACCAGATGCTGCATATTCCCCCAGTAAACACAGGGGATGTCACCACACTATCAGCACAGCCAAACAGGGCTAGTTGGCCAGTAATGCCAATAGTGGTAGTAGGGTGTGTGTAATTGCAAGTGTGAGAGAACAGATCCTTTTGGCAAATACTACAATACACCAGATGCTGCATATTCCCCAGTAAACACAGGGGATGTCACCACACTATCAGCACAGCCAAACAGGGCTAGTTGGCCAGTAATGCCAATAGGGGGGGGGGTAGTAGGGTGTGAGAGAACAGATCCTAAATGCAAGTGTGAGAGAACAGATCCTTTTGCCAAATACTACAATACACCAAATGCTGCATATTCCCCCAGTAAACACAGGGGATGTCACCACACTATCAGCACAGCCAAACAGGGCTAGTTGGCCAGTAATGCCAATAGTGTGGGGGGGGGGGAGTTGGGTGTGTGTAATTGCAAGTGTGAGAGAACAGATCCTTTTGGCAAATACTACAATACACCAGATGCTGCATATTCCCCAGTAAACACAGGGGATGTCACCACACTATCAGCACAGCCAAACAGGGCTAGTTGGCCAGTAATGCCAATAGTGGGTGTGTGTAATTGCGCGTGTGAGAGAACAGATCCTTTTGGCAAATACTACAATACACCAGATGCTGCATATTCCCCCAGTAAACACAGGGGATGTCACCACACTATCAGCACAGCCAAACAGGGCTAGTTGGCCAGTAATGCCAATAGGGGGGGGGTAGTAGGGTGTGTGTAAATGCAAGTGTGAGAGAACAGATCCTTTTGGCAAATACTACAATACACCAGATGCTGCATATTCCCCCAGTAAACACAGGGGATGTCACCACACTATCAGCACAGCCAAACAGGGCTAGTTGGCCAGTAATTCCAATAGTGTGGGGGGGTAGGGTGTGTGTAATTGCAAGTGTGAGAGAACAGATCCTTTTGGCAAATACTACAATACACCAGATGCTGCATATTCCCCCAGTAAACACAGGGGATGTCACCACACTATCAGCACAGCCAAACAGGGCTAGTTGGCCAGTAATGCGGGTAGTGGGGTGTGTGTAATTGCAAGTGTGAGAAAACAGATCCTTTTGGCAAATACTACAATACACCAGATGCTGCATATTCCCCCAGTAAACACAGGGGATGTCACCACACTATCAGCACAGCCAAACAGGGCTAGTTGGCCAGTAATGCCAATAGTGGGGTGGGTGTGTAGTAGGTGTATGTAAATGCAAGTGTGAGAGAACAGATCCTTTTGGCAAATACTACAATACACCAGATGCTGCATATTCCCCAGTAAACACAGGGGATGTCACCACACTATCAGCACAGCCAAACAGGGCTAGTTGGCCAGTAATGCGGGTAGTGGGGTGTGTGTAATTGCAAGTGTGAGAAAACAGATCCTTTTGGCAAATACTACAATACACCAGATGCTGCATATTCCCCCAGTAAACACAGGGGATGTCACCACACTATCAGCACAGCCAAACAGGGCTAGTTGGCCAGTAATGCCAATAGTGGGTGGGGGTAGTAGGGTGTGTGTAATTGCAAGTGTGAGAGAACAGATCCTTTTGGCAAATACTACAATACACCAGATGCTGCATATTCCCCCAGTAAACACAGGGGATGTCACCACACTATCAGCACAGCCAAACAGGGCTAGTTGGCCAGTAATGCCAATAGTGGCGGGTGTGTGTAATTGCAAGTGTGAGAGAACAGATCCTTTTGGCAAATACTACAATACACCAGATGCTGCATATTCCCCCAGTAAACACAGGGGATGTCACCACACTATCAGCACAGCCAAACAGGGCTAGTTGGCCAGTAATGCCAATAGTGTGGGGGGGGGTAGTAGGGTGTGAGAGAACAGATCCTTTTGGCAAATACTACAATACACCAGATGCTGCATATTCCCCCAGTAAACACAGGGGATGTCACCACACTATCAGCACAGCCAAACAGGGCTAGTTGGCCAGTAATGCCAATAGTGGGGTGTAGTAGGGTGTGTGTAATTGCAAGTGTGAGAGAACAGATCCTTTTGGCAAATACTACAATACACCAGATGCTGCATATTCCCCCAGTAAACACAGGGGATGTCACCACACTATCAGCACAGCCAAACAGGGCTAGTTGGCCAGTAATGCGGGTAGTAGGGTGTGTGTAATTGCAAGTGTGAGAGAACAGATCCTTTTGGCAAATACTACAATACACCAGATGCTGCATATTCCCCCAGTAAACACAGGGGATGTCACCACACTATCAGCACAGCCAAACAGGGCTAGTTGGCCAGTAATGCCAATAGTGTGGGGGGGGGTAGTAGGGTGTGTGTAAATGCAAGTGTGAGAGAACAGATCCTTTTGGCAAATACTACAATACACCAGATGCTGCATATTCCCCCAGTAAACACAGGGGATGTCACCACACTATCAGCACAGCCAAACAGGGCTAGTTGGCCAGTAATGCCAATAGTGGGGGGGGGTGTGTGTAATTGCAGTGTGAGAGAACAGATCCTTTTGGCAAATACTACAATACACCAGATGCTGCATATTCCCCAGTAAACACAGGGGATGTCACCACACTATCAGCACAGCCAAACAGGGCTAGTTGGCCAGTAATGCCAATAGTGCACTCCGCTATAATAGGGTGTGTAATAGCAAGTGTGAGAGAACAGATCCTTTTGGCAAATACTACAATACACCAGATGCTGCATATTCCCCCAGTAAACACAGGGGATGTCACCACACTATCAGCACAGCCAAACAGGGCTAGTTGGCCAGTAATGCCAATAGTGGGGGGTGGGTATTAGGGTGTGAGAGAACAGATCCTTTTGGCAAATACTGCAATACACCAGATGCTGCATATTCTCCCAGTAAACACAGGGGATGTCACCACACTATCAGCACAGCCAAACAGGGCTAGATGGCCAGAAATGCCAATAGAGGGGGTGTAGTAGGGTTTGTGTAATTGCAAGTGTGAGAGAACAGATCCTTTTGGCAAATACTACAATACACCAGATGCTGCATATTCCCCCAGTAAACACAGGGGATGTCACCACACTATCAGCACAGCCAAACAGGGCTAGTTGGCCAGTAATGCCAATAGTGTGTGGGGTGTGTAATTGCAAGTGTGAGAGAACAGATCCTTTAGGCAAATACTACAATACACCAGATGCTGCATATTCCCCCAGTAAACACAGGGGATGTCACCACACTATCAGCACAGCCAAACAGGGCTAGTTGGCCAGTAACGCCAATAGTGGGGTGGGGTAGTAGGGTGTGAGTAAAATTGCAAGTGTGAGAGAACAGATCCTTTTGGCAAATACTACAATACACCAGATGCTGCATATTCCCCCAGTAAACACAGGGGATGTCACCACACTATCAGCACAGCCAAACAGGGCTAGTTGGCCAGTAATGCCAATAGTGGGTGTGTGTAATTGCAAGTGTGAGAGAACAGATCCTTTTGGCAAATACTATAATACACCAGATGCTGCATATTCCCCCAGTAAACACAGGGGATGTCACCACACTATCAGCACAGCCAGTAGGGTGTGTGTAATTGCAAGTGTGAGAGAACAGATCCTTTTGGCAAATACTATAATACACCAGATGCTGCATATTCCCCCAGTAAACACAAGGGATGTCACCACACTATCAGCACAGCTAAACAGGGCTAGTTGGCCCGTAATGCGGGTAGTGGGGTGTCTGTATATGCAAGTGTGAGAGAACAGATCCTTTTGGCAAATACTACAATACACCAGATGCTGCATATTCCCCCAGTAAACACAGGGGATGTCACCACACTATCAGCACAGCCAAACAGGGCTAGTTGGCCAGTAATGCCAATAGTGGGGGGGGGTGTGTGTAATTGCAAGTGTGAGAGAACAGATCCTTTTGGCAAATACTACAATACACCAGATGCTGCATATTCCCCCAGTAAACACAGGGGATGTCACCACACTATCAGCACAGCCAAACAGGGCTACTTGGCCAGTAATGCCAATAGTGGGGGGTAGTAGGGTGTGTGTAAATGCAAGTGTGAGAGAACAGATCCTTTTGGCAAATACTACAATACACCAGATGCTGCATATTCCCCCAGTAAACACAGGGGATGTCAGCACACTATCAGCACAGCCAAACAAGGCTAGTTGGCCAGTAATGCCAATAGGGGGGTACTAGGGTGTGTGTAATTGCAAGTGTGAGAGAACAGATCCTTTTGGCAAATACTACAATACACCAGATGCTGCATATTCCCCCAGTAAACACAGGGGATGTCAGCACACTATCAGCACAGCCAAACAAGGCTAGTTGGCCAGTAATGCCAATGCCAATAGTGTGGGTGTGTGTAATTGCAAGTGTGAGAGAACAGATCCTTTTGGCAAATACTACAATACACCAGATGCTGCATATTCCCCCAGTAAACACAGGGGATGTCACCACACTATCAGCACAGCCAAACAGGGCTAGTTGGCCAGTAATGCCAATAGTGCAGTAGGGTGTGTGTAATTGCAAGTGTGAGAGAACAGATCCTTTTGGCAAATACTACAATACACCAGATGCTGCATATTCCCCCAGTAAACACAGGGGATGTCACCACACTATCAGCACAGCCAAACAGGGCTAGTTGGCCAGTAATGCGGGTAGTAGGGTGTGTGTAATTGCAAGTGTGAGAGAACAGATCCTTTTGGCAAATACTACAATACACCAGATGCTGCATATTCCCCCAGTAAACACAGGGGATGTCACCACACTATCAGCACAGCCAAACAGGGCTAGTTGGCCAGTAATGCCAATAGTGGGGGTGTGTGTAATTGCAGTGTGAGAGAACAGATCCTTTTGGCAAATACTACAATACACCAGATGCTGCATATTCCCCAGTAAACACAGGGGATGTCACCACACTATCAGCACAGCCAAACAGGGCTAGTTGGCCAGTAATGCCAATAGTGGGGGGGGGGTTGTAGGGTGTGTGTAATTGCAAGTGTGAGAGAACAGATCCTTTTGGCAAATACTACAATACACCAGATGCTGCATATTCCCCCAGTAAACACAGGGGATGTCACCACACTATCAGCACAGCCAAACAGGGCTAGTTGGCCAGTAATGCCAATAGTGGGGTGTGTGTGTAGTAAGTGTGAGAGAACAGATCCTAAATGCAAGTGTGAGAGAACAGATCCTTTTGGCAAATACTACAATACACCAGATGCTGCATATTCCCCAGTAAACACAGGGGATGTCACCACACTATCAGCACAGCCAAACAGGGCTAGTTGGCCAGTAATGCCAATAGTGGGTGGGGTAGTAGGGTGTGAGAGAACAGATTCTTTTGGCAAATACTACAAGAGAACAGATCCTTTTGGCAAATACTACAATACACCAGATGCTGCATATTCCCCCAGTAAACACAGGGGATGTCACCACACTATCAGCACAGCCAAACAGGGCTAGTTGGCCAGTAATGCGGGTAGTAGGGTGTGTGTAATTGCAAGTGTGAGAAAACAGATCCTTTTGGCAAATACTACAATACACCAGATGCTGCATATTCCCCCAGTAAACACAGGGGATGTCACCACACTATCAGCACAGCCAAACAGGGCTAGTTGGCCAGTAATGCGGGTAGTGGGGTGTGTGTAATTGCAAGTGTGAGAAAACAGATCCTTTTGGCAAATACTACAATACACCAGATGCTGCATATTCCCCCAGTAAACACAGGGGATGTCACCACACTATCAGCACAGCCAAACAGGGCTAGTTGGCCAGTAATGCCAATAGTGTGGGGGGGGGTAGTAGGGTGTGAGAGAACAGATCCTTTTGGCAAATACTACAATACACCAGATGCTGCATATTCCCCCAGTAAACACAGGGGATGTCACCACACTATCAGCACAGCCAAACAGGGCTAGTTGGCCAGTAATGCCAATAGTGGGGGGGGGGTAGTAGGGTGTGTGTAAATGCAAGTGTGAGAAAACAGATCCTTTTGGCAAATACTACAATACACCAGATGCTGCATATTCCCCCAGTAAACACAGGGGATGTCACCACACTATCAGCACAGCCAAACAGGGCTAGTTGGCCAGTAATGCGGGTAGTGGGGTGTGTGTAATTGCAAGTGTGAGAAAACAGATCCTTTTGGCAAATACTACAATACACCAGATGCTGCATATTCCCCCAGTAAACACAGGGGATGTCACCACACTATCAGCACAACCAAACAGGGCTAGTTGGCCAGTAATGCCAATAGTGTGGGGGGGGTAGTAGGGTGTGAGAGAACAGATCCTTTTGGCAAATACTACAATACACCAGATGCTGCATATTCCCCCAGTAAACACAGGGGATGTCACCACACTATCAGCACAGCCAAACAGGGCTAGTTGGCCAGTAATGCCAATAGTGGGGGGGGTAGTAGGGTGTGAGAGAACAGATCCTTTTGGCAAATACTACAATACACCAGATGCTGCATATTCCCCCAGTAAACACAGGGGATGTCACCACACTATCAGCACAGCCAAACAGGGCTAGTTGGCCAGTAATGCCAATAGTAGGGTGTGTGTAATTGCGAGTGTGAGAGAACAGATCCTTTTGGCAAATACTACAATACACCAGATGCTGCATATTCCCCCAGTAAACACAGGGGATGTCACCACACTATCAGCACAGCCAAACAGGGCTAGTTGGCCAGTAATGCCAATAGTGGGGGGGGTAGTAGGGTGTGAGAGAACAGATCCTTTTGGCAAATACTACAATACACCAGATGCTGCATATTCCCCCAGTAAACACAGGGGATGTCACCACACTATCAGCACAGCCAAACAGGGCTAGTTGGCCAGTAATGCCAATAGTGGGGGGGGGGTAGTAGGGTGTGAGAGAACAGAGTGAGAGAACAGATCCTTTTGGCAAATACTACAATACACCAGATGCTGCATATTCCCCCAGTAAACACAGGGGATGTCAGCACACTATCAGCACAGCCAAACAAGGCTAGTTGGCCAGTAATGCCAATAGGGGGGTACTAGGGTGTGTGTAATTGCAAGTGTGAGAGAACAGATCCTTTTGGCAAATACTACAATACACCAGATGCTGCATATTCCCCCAGTAAACACAGGGGATGTCACCACACTATCAGCACAGCCAAACAGGGCTAGTTGGCCAGTAATGCCAATAGTGGGGGTAGTAGGGTGTGTGTAATTGTAAGAGAACAGATCCTTTTGGCAAATACTACAATACACCAGATGCTGCATATTCCCCAGTAAACACAGGGGATGTCACCACACTATCAGCACAGCCAAACAGGGCTAGTTGGCCAGTAATGCCAATAGTGGGGGTAGTAGGGTGTGAGAGAACAGATCCTTTTGGCAAATACTACAATACACCAGATGCTGCATATTCCCCCAGTAAACACAGGGGATGTCACCACACTATCAGTACAGCCAAACAGGGCTACTTGGCCAGTGTGTGTAATTGCAAGTGTGAGAGAACAGATCCTTTTGGCAAATACTACAATACACCAGATGCTGCATATTCCCCCAGTAAACACAGGGGATGTCACCACACTATCAGCACAGCCAAACAGGGCTAGTTGGCCAGTAATGCCAATAGTGGGGGGGTAGTAGGGTGTGAGAGAACAGATCATTTTGGCAAATACTACAATACACCAGATGCTGCATATTCCCCCAGTAAACACAGGGGATGTCACCACACTATCAGCACAGCCAAACAGGGCTAGGGGGGTGGGTAGTAGGGTGTGTGTAAATGCAAGTGTGAGAGAACAGATCCTTTTGGCAAATACTACAATACACCAGATGCTGCATATTCCCCCAGTAAACACAGGGGATGTCACCACACTATCAGCACAGCCAAACAGGGCTAGTTGGCCAGTAATGCCAATAGTGGGGGTGTGTGTAATTGCAAGTGTGAGAGAACAGATCCTTTTGGCAAATACTACAATACACCAGATGCTGCATATTCCCCCAGTAAACACAGGGGATGTCACCACACTATCAGCACAGCCAAACAGGGCTAGTTGGCCAGTAATGCCAATAGTGTGGGGGGGGAGTAGGGTGTGTGTAAATGCAAGTGTGAGAGAACAGATCCTTTTGGCAAATACTACAATACACCAGATGCTGCATATTCCCCCAGTAAACACAGGGGATGTCACCACACTATCAGCACAGCCAAACAGGGCTAGTTGGCCAGTAATGCCAATAGTGTGGTGTGTAAATGCAAGTGTGAGAGAACAGATCCTTTTGGCAAATACTACAATACACCAGATGCTGCATATTCCCCCAGTAAACACAGGGGATGTCACCACACTATCAGCACAGCCAAACAGGGCTAGTTGGCTAGTAATGCCAGTAAATGCAAGTGTGAGAGAACAGATCCTTTTGGCAAATACTACAATACACCAGATGCTGCATATTCCCCCAGTAAACACAGGGGATGTCACCACACTATCAGCACAGCCAAACAGGGCTAGTTGGCCAGTAATGCGGGTAGTAGGGTGTGTGTAATTGCAAGTGTGAGAGAACAGATCCTTTTGGCAAATACTACAATACCCCAGATGCTGCATATTCCCCCAGTAAACACAGAGGATGTCACCACACTATCAGCACAGCCAAACAGGGCTAGTTGGCAGGGTGTGTGTAAATGCAAGTGTGAGAGAACAGATCCTTTTGGCAAATACTACAATACCCCAGATGCTGCATATTCCCCCAGTAAACACAGAGGATGTCACCACACTATCAGCACAGCCAAACAGGGCTAGTTGGCCAGTAATGCCAATAGTGGGCGGGGGGGTAGTAGGGTGTGAGAGAACAGATCCTTTTGGCAAATACTACAATACACCAGATGCTGCATATTCTCCCAGTAAACACAGGGGATGTCACCACACTATCAGTACAGCCAAACAGGGCTAGTTGGCCAGTAATGCGGGGGGGGTAGTAGGGTGTGTGTAAATGCAAATATGAGAGAACAGATCCTTTTGGCAAATACTACAATACACCAGATGCTGCATATTCCCCCAGTAAACACAGGGGATGTCACCACACTATCAGCACAGCCAAACAGGGCTAGTTGGCCAGTAATGCGGGTAGTGGGGTGTGTGTAAGTGTGAGAGAACAGATCCTTTTGGCAAATACTACAATACACCAGATGCTGCATATTCCCCCAGTAAACACAGGGGATGTCACCACACTATCAGCACAGCCAAACAGGGCTAGTTGGCCAGTAATGCCAATACTGGGGGGTACTAGGGTGTGTGTAATTGCAAGTGTGAGAGAACAGATCCTTTTGGCAAATACTACAATACACCAGATGCTGCATATTCCCCCAGTAAACACAGGGGATGTCACCACACTATCAGCACAGCCAAACAGGGCTAGTTGGCCAGTAATGCCAATAGGGGGGGTAGTAGGGTGTGTGTAAATGCAAGTGTGAGAGAACAGATCCTTTTGCCAAATACTACAATACACCAAATGCTGCATATTCCCCCAGTAAACACAGGGGATGTCACCACACTATCAGCACAGCCAAACAGGGCTAGTTGGCCAGTAATGCCAATAGTGGGGGGGGGTAGTAGGGTGTGAGAGAACAGATCCTTTTGGCAAATACTACAATACACCAGATGCTGCATATTCCCCCAGTAAACACAGGGGATGTCACCACACTATCAGCACAGCCAAACAGGGCTAGTTGGCCAGTAATGCCAATAGTGGGGTGTGTGTAAATGCAAGTGTGAGAGAACAGATCCTTTTGGCAAATACTACAATACACCAGATGCTGCATATTCCCCCAGTAAACACAGGGGATGTCACCACACTATCAGCACAGCCAAACAGGGCTAGTTGGCCAGTAATGCCAATAGTGGGGGGGGGTAGTAGGGTGTGAGAGAACAGATCCTAAATGCAAGTGTGAGAGAACAGATCCTTTTGGCAAATACTACAATACACCAGATGCTGCATATTCCCCCAGTAAACACAGGGGATGTCACCACACTATCAGCACAGCCAAACAGGGCTAGTTGGCCAGTAATGCCAATAGTGGGGGGGGTAGTAGGGTGTGAGAGAACAGATCCTTTTGGCAAATACTACAATACACCAGATGCTGCATATTCCCCCAGTAAACACAGGGGATGTCACCACACTATCAGCACAGCCAAACAGGGCTAGGGGGTGTAGTATGGTGTGTGTAAATGCAAGTGTGAGAGAACAGATCCTTTTGGCAAATACTACAATACACCAGATGCTGCATATTCCCCCAGTAAACACAGGGGATGTCACCACACTATCAGCACAGCCAAGCAGGGCTAGTTGGCCAGTAATGCCAATAGTTGGGGGGGTAGTAGGGTAGTAGGGTGTGAGAGAACAGATCCTACAATGCACCAGTGTGAGAGAACAGATCCTTTTGGCACATACTACAATACACCAGATGCTGCATATTCCCCCAGTAAACACAGGGGATGTCACCACACTATCAGCACAGCCAAACAGGGCTAGTTGGCCAGTAATGCCAATAGTGGGGGGAGGGGGTGTTAGGGTGTGAGAGAACAGATTTTTTGGCAAATACTACAATACACCAGATGCTGCATATTCCCCCAGTAAACACAGGGGATGTCACCACACTATCAGCACAGCCAAACAGGGCTAGTTGGCCAGTAATGCCAATAGTGGGGGGGGGGGTAGTAGGGTGTGAGAGAACAGATCCTTTTGGCAAATACTACAATACACCAGATGCTGCATATTTCCCCAGTAAACACAGGGGATGTCACCACACTATCAGCACAGCCAAACAGGGCTAGTTGGCCAGTAATGCCAATAGTGCGCTCTGCTACTGGGTCTATTACCATTGTCAGAGTACAGATAGGTATGTTTTGGTAACCCACAACTGCCACGTGTGGTTGTGTCACACATTATGACCTTGTGTGGGTCTTTGTGCATAACAATGCATGCCATTGCCTAAACCAGCAATGGCAATGCACACATGATGTATGTGTGTGACACATACACATAAATACCTGTGACCTGCAGTAGTTACCATGTCTGACACATGCCTCGAGTGGATAAATGGTATTTGCAATGCATAACAATATGACTGTGTCTTACTGTGCAGGGGCCGCACGCGGTATGTGTCTATACAGTGTGGGTGTATATGGTAAAATACCTACAGCAGGGGATACACATCTGGTCTGGGCCATATAGTCTACATGTAGTCGATGTACAGGTGCTGCATGTTCCCACCTGTTGTGGGAGTGGTAACATGTCATTCCACTGCAATTCAGTGACCACATGCTGGGAACCCTTCAACTAGTGTGTTGTAGCTACAGTAATGCTCACGCACAATGTTTGGCTGGATGCAGTCCAGCCATATAAAGACAGTTCTTGAGACTGTCATATTGCCAGTGTTGTTATGGAGGATAGGTGGGTTTCCTGTGTATGGGAGGGTTGTGTGTGCCAGGCTATGAACCAGACGGCAGTCCGACACACTGTTAGCTGCACATGAATAGGCCCTGATGCTTTGTGCTGTGCCAACAACCTGGAGGTGTGTGTATCTGTGGTGCCTTGGGATACCACCCCCTGTCCATGTGTGTTACATGTGTAGGGGACGACAGGCATGGTATGAGGTATAACCTGGCAGTGATGGGTTGCACCTGTGAGCCATGAATCAGGACTCTGGTACTGCACAGACATTGCAGTTCACCGTGCTGAGGACAGTGTCCAGTGCATGCATCTTGCGGTGTACACTGCTGGTGTTGTGTAGCATCACTGTTAGTGTCCTATCCTGTGTGATACCCGCGGAGGTGGCTATGTAATCCGTGTCCTGCAGCATAAGGCAGTATGTGTGTATCAAGGGGCTTCGCCAATATACATTGGGCCATGGGTGTCACGTGCAAGCTGCCCCTCACACATCATTGTGGCTTCCCTAGCATGTAAGCACACGTTGACAGCCAGTGGATACCCTATGAATGACATTGGAGACTGAGCAGAATGTAGACATAGAACACCCTTCCTACATATAGTGGTAGCATACCTGGTGAGGGTATGATGGCAACCAAGATCAGGCTCATACTGGCCCATGCCACATGCTGAGAGATCCCTTCTATGTTCCCTATCATGTAGTCCAGGGAGGTATGTCTCAGGTCATCCATAGTGGCATGGTCAATGACTGAGTCATATGTGTCCATGCCTCTGACTGACCTGTATGCATGTGTTTTGTGGTGGACCATAGTGCCCCAGAGGCATATCACTGTGACCTTCACCATGTACAGCCTGTTGAGCGGGACCCCACTGCAGCGGCCAAGAGAGGTACCTGACACATCTGTAGCAGGTGTGTTGTGTAGCCCTACAGGCTGTGAGTGTGTGGCACACGGGATGTGTGTGCCATGTGTGGCATGTGCTCTGTTCCAATGTAACATATGCCTGTGTGCCAGCTGCAGAGGTGTGTGATGCTCAGGCAGGATGCTATTCTGAGTCTCCATGTATACCCCAGTGTGTTCAGCTTGCTGTCAGTGCGTGTCTATGTCTGACTGGTATTGTAGTCACTGTAGTATGACATGCCACCTGACAGGGTATGGCATTACTGGGTTCAGAGTGCTCAGTCCCCAGATTGGCTATGTGGTGGCATCCCACACATGTGTTGTACGTTCCTGGCCAAGGGTGATGGTTGACTGCATACATGTGGCAGCTGTGACATTGCCACATGACTCACATAAACCACAACTGGACCATAGAGGTGATTCACAGGTTACCTTTGCACATGCTACCCTAGTAGTGTGATTGCCATGGTGAGTACCAACACATAGGGCCAATGGGGAACAACATACTGAAGGTGTGTATGTGTGGGTGTACTGCTACTGTTTCATAGCACTGGCATATATGACTGCACACGTGGGTAAATGCCAGGTAAGACATGTGCAATGTGTCACAGGCAACGTACATGCGAACAGGACAGACAGTGACGTTCTGTCATGTGTAAACTTGACATACGTATCGTACGCTATGCAGATGTCACTAGGAGTCCACAGAAGCACTGTAACTCTGCATTGCAGGTGGAAGCAGTGTTCCAGGGAACCCCAAGTGAACATGCATGCAAACAAAGCTACAGTAAGCAGGGCTGGAAGTAGTCCATTGTACAACAAAGAAGGGGTAACACTAACAGTAGGTAACAGTGCAAATATGTAGGCACTATCAACATGTACCCAGGAATGCACAGCGCAGATGCCCATGGTAGAACTGATATTATGTCATAGTTAATTGTGATTTGGATTACATTGGTACTGCACACATATCAACATGCGCAAACATCCACATTGCATAGTCATTGTGGGCAACTTGCCACCATTACTGTACATGTCCATCATTGCATATCACTACTTGCATTAGCTTCCCCCCTGTGCTACCCATGTATGTGGCTATCTGTTGACATCCTTACCACCGGTATGCAATAATGTGCAGCTGTTACACTTTGGTACGTACTATGGGTGCAGATAACAATTCAGGACAGTCATACGGTTACTGCATCAGGCATGCTGGGATATACACACAGTCATATCAGCACACTGTACTGTTACCAACATGATACTACTAATACACTTCTATGTAGTCACCCTGTGCATCAGCAACGTGTTTACCTGTTCCTGCACTGATGTTGGAGATTGCAGGAGGTGGCACAGTTTCATCATATGCACAGGGTGTGAATTAGGTATGCCTGAGTCTGCCACTGATACCACCAATTGACATGTGTGTGTATGTGTGTTGGTGAGGGACAGCAGTACAGGGTGGGGCACTGTTGGTGCAGTGTGTGCATGTATGTGGTAGCCCTAGGTGTTAACATTTCGCATGTGTGTATGCACGCACACAGTTCCACCTCATGGCTGCCATATACAGGGGTTTGTGGACAGCCACAGACTGCACCTGGCAGGTCATACAGATCAGTGTCTGTGGGCACGGACACAGTACCTGTGCCTGGCAGGGGTGCTACGGACCATATCTGGTACTAAGCCAGACTGGGTACTGTCATCAGAAGTGGGAGTGTGTTGACTGGACACAGGTCCCTGTTGGGACTGTCCAGAGCCACGTGCACGTGGTCTCCTGGGGCGTTCCGATGACAGCACAGACCCAGCATTGCTGGGGCTGCTGCTGGCACTATGGGGGCATGCACGGGCCTGTTGTCATCCGCACCGACTGCCAGCTGCTGCTGTTGCTGGCATACGGCCACGTCGACGCCGCAACCGCCCACCATTGCCCTGGCTCATGGACATTTGGTTGTGGAACTGCTGTAATATGTCCCCACAACGTCTGTCTATGACATCGGTGAAATTACGGATAGCATCCGCGATGTCACGCATACTGTCAGTCATGGCTGTGCGACATGCTCTCAGCTCCCTCAGACCCTGTCTGGTGTACCTTTCCATACGCGACTGTGCCTGCATGACAGCCCGAAACATAGCTGAGGTTGACAGACCTCTTTGGGCACGTCTGCCAGAGGCAGTACGCCCACGGATGCTCCCACGAGAACCCATGGGCAACTGTCTGTGTGGTACCATCGCAGGACCCTGCCCATGGCTGCTGTGTGGGGAAGCATGTGCCACAGATACCACATTACCCTGGTCAATGCCCACTGTATCCTGTCCATCACCTAGGGACAATGGTGACAAAGGATGTACTGGCAGGATGACTGTGCACAATGATGGGGTTGACAGCTGTGTACTGTCAATTGGCTGACCAATGGCGGACCCTGACACACCTTCCTGTGCCATTACACAGATATCATCATTACCAGTACCTGTGGCACCAGATTCAGGTTCCCTGCTGCAGGACACCAGAGCAGCACCAGAACCTGTGGGAGGAAGACAGGAAACACAGTTTACAGTGTCCACACAATGTTACCAGTGATGCACTTATGCACACATGCACACATGCACACGTGGACACATGCACACATGCACACATGCACACATGCACACATGCACACATGGACACAGGCACACATGCACACAGGCACACAGGCACACATGCACACATGCACACATGCACACAGACACACATGCACACGTGGACACGTGTACACATGCACACATGCACACATGCACTCGTGGACACATGCACACATGCACACATGCACACGTGGACACAGGCACACATGCACACATGCACATGTGGACACAGGCACACATGCACACATGCACACATGCACACGTGGACACAGGCACACGTGCACACATGCACACATGCCCACCCTGCAGTATACACACAGAGCACTACTGAGTTACACTAGTATTACTAGCACTATCAGGACTATTATAGGTATTGTTAAACACACTCACCAGCATGGATGGCCTGCCTTGCTGTAACACCGGAGGGACCTGCAGAAATGAGGAGATTAATGTCAGTGGGCACAACTGTGCCATTGATACTGCATATGATACAGTGCAGTAGTACACCAGTTGCCTTTCACACGTCAGCTGCTGATATTGCCAATATCACACCTGCACAATTACATACTATGTTGACAGCTACATACCATGGACACACCTTACACATGCATAAACTAACAGTGTACAGAACAGTCAAGTGTACATATGGCATATTACCTGCACGCTCCATGTCATGCTGCTGTGTGGATCCAGCCTCCATCATGATGCAGGTGTATTGCTGTTGCTGTTCCGGGGCTGGAGCCACAACACTTAGGAGTAGCCCTCCAGTCTGGTGAGGGGGGGATGTGTGGCCACCCCACCTCCTGTGGCAACCTGTTGCCTGTGGATATCCGACGCACGCTGATGGACATTTCTGATTAAATCACTGCAGTGATGTCGTACCTGCTCATATGTCCTATTATGCGTGCCAATGTCATTTACCCTATGGACAAGGTCTTGCCACAGTGCAGCCCTCTCCTGCTGATTCTGGCTGGTGCGGGAAAACAGTATGTCATAATCCCACACCAGGCTCTGGTGTATCTCCTCATCTTCTGCTGCAGAGTAGGCGGGATTACGCTGACTCGCCATCTCCCTGGAAGAGAACACAAACAGGATATCAGCAGACTATGTCAGCAATATATGGCACACATACTATACATGATACTCAAGTGTAGTGATATACTACTACTCCCATATGTTGCATGTGTGTGTCTTGTGGTGTATACACTAGTACATGGCCAGATATCAGTGCTCAGCCAACACCTGTGCAACAATACCTGCCACATTCCATACAACATAGTAGCATGCCCCATCGGTCAGCACACTGCGACAGGTCCAATGCACAACATCACTCTGGGGGGGTCATACTAAGGTACTGTATGTGGAACGCCATCCACTAGTGTGATCTGGACACAAGTTACTCGGCCTGGATATACATATCCCACCACCACCACCAGCACAGTAGACTACTTTGATATGTATGTGATTAGACAGTTATTCACTTGTTAGGACTGAGATGGTATCCATGCAGCCCACTGGGCCAGTGGAAGCCACAACCCACACTGCTGACCCTTTTGCGAATGCTTACCACGGACATCCCACAGATTGCATGGAACTTGCACACACATTTCTAACCCAGACCCTATGCACAAAGGTTAGGCATCCTGTCCGGTGGACCCCAGCCAGAGGCAGATTGTATAACAATAGCAGGAGGCTACTGCAGGACAGAGCAGATTCACATTAAGGGAAGGCATCTGTGGTCAGCACTGGTAATACGCTACGGTCTCTCATAACAACGGCCACAGCCTACTTTCAGAGAGCAATGGCCACAAACACTATAGATAACCACAAGGCCTTCTTCAGTTATGTTACACATATGGACCAAATGCCTCAGATATGCTCTGAGTTAATACACACCTACTTAACATTCACCGAACACACAGATATTGGCAACATTCTTGCAGACAGGTTCGGTGCACGTATCCCCCCTCCTTCTCCCCCACAAGTAGAAATACTTATCACAGCTGAATGTAACCTCCCTATCATCTCACATGTCCAGGTGAGGGCCGCCCTCAGCAAAGCAGAACACACAGCATCACTGTGACCTGATGGTATCCCTGGATGTGTGCTACGTGCACTCCAAGAGGACATACAACCGCATATAAGACTGATATTTAACCTTGGCCATACTACAGGATATGTACCTGAACACTGGCATACAGCAACAGTGGTCCCACACCACTAAGGAGGCACCTCTACTGACCCTGGGAACTACCACATCATAAGCATAACCGGCCTGGTCTGCTAAGCTATGGAATTATTCAGTATGGGACGCATATACAGCGATATTGGGTACCTGCAGACACTTGTTCCCAGCCAGTTTGCCTTTGTGATGGGCTGATCCTGCCTTTTGAACCTGGTTGACCTTTCAAAACAGTCACTACAGCCATTGATGAGGGCAACGCACAGACAACTGCTGCCAGGATCATGGCCTAACACTGACTGACATGTAATGTATAGTCATCCCCTTTTGGTGGAACTACGTGCACACAACATATCACATGGACATACCTATAGATACAGACCTATGACACATTTGGAGGGTTCACAGTATGCAGACTATTAACCTGCTACTTTACATTACCTGTGTTTGTCACAGCTGGTTGCGTTACCACTACTTCTGCTTCCTGCTGCTGCTGGCACGGCTTGCTACTGTCACTGCTGACAGCTTAGACTCAGTGTGTAGTGTGTGTTTTTTTTTTCTCTCACTCTCTGTCTCTGTCTCTGTCTGTCTCTCTCCCTCTGTCTGCCTCCAGACAGTGCAATGAATGTATTGCATGTGTGGAGTGTTAGTACAGGATGCTTTTGTAGGTATCTGCATAGGTCCATGTGATGGCCTCTGCACCAATTGTAAGCCAGCATTTGCTAATTGCATGCAGCCAGTTGTGTACTGATTGCAGTTCTCACTGTGATTTCAGGACAGTGCTATAAAAGGGTATGTGAGATAGGCGTTGCCCTTTCAGATTGTAAGGGCGGGACCATGTTGGTATGCTGTGGACACTGTTCTGTGAGTGTAAAGGTTAGTATCTCTCTCATGATTCAGGCTGTGTTGTAGATTCACATTTCTCCATTCCTCTCTCCTGTTCCCTGTAGTAAGTGTGTATGCACAATGACACCTACAACTATATATATATATATATATATATATATATGTATATATATATATATATGTATATATATATATATATATATATATATGTGTAAATATACATACATTTATATATGTACATTAACTGACATTATTACCTACTAGCTACCAACTAGCATGGCTGTTTCTGTTCACACACTACTATTATGGAAATCCACTAGTTTTGACAGTAATTCTAAATGACATGTTTTGTGTACTACACATCCTATATTCCCTTTACATTCATTCCTACTATTACATGATATATTTATTTTAGCACAATGTTCTTGTATAAGAGTCATGGCTTAGTGGTAGGTCATGCAGACTACTGTTTCCAAGGTCCTGGGTTCGGGACTGACAGTGGGATTTTATTTTGCTTTTGAACTGACTACAGGACCTGTCAATCAGAGTGACTAAGGCACTTTTAAGCAGTTGTAACCAGGTTAGCGCTGGTTTGCACGGAGCTCACGCATGCGCACTGGCGTTCAGCTCCACGCGCACACCCGCTTACAACCGCTTAACAGTGCTTACTCTGGCGCACACCCGTACTATTTTCTTTGAAATAAATGAAAATGGGGAGACAGGAAAGTGGTGAAAAATGGGTCACAAAGAGGGTAAGACAGTAGGGAAACAAGCTTGGGATTTGCAGGAGGGATGTAGGTAAGGCCCATAGCTGCCCATTTCTTCATCAGCAACAGCTGTGCATATGTATGTAATTTGGTGTGACATTTGAAACCTTCCACCCCTGAGAGAGGTGTCAGGACAACAATAATACTTGTTGTACAGCCAATTGTAATTGATAGTTTCCATGTCCAGCAGACATGTGTGCGGAATGGGCAGCTATGTATGGGGCGTAATTTTTTGTGGGTACAGAGTGCCCTTTTTTTTTTTCAGGTGAGAGTGGTATGTCAGGTGAAGGAAGTCGGTATAGCTGGGGAGGTAGGTTGGGTAGGTCAACAGACAAGACAAACAAGACGCATACAGGGGCGGTGTATGACACGTGTGGGGGGGTTACACAATTGACGGGATGGAGGTTTGGATATCCAGAGCCCATGAGCCCACAGATGGCAACAGTGGAACTGATATCCCCACCCATGGGCAGTTGCCACTGTTCCTTCACTGCCCAGGACGGGCTGTGCTGGGGGCTGTGTAGGCTGGGCAACAGGCATGCCCGTAAGTTGTGCCACCTGTGCCTCAAGCTGGCGTAGGGGCCCAAGAACAGAGTCCTGGATCTCCCTACGCACCACAGTCCGGACGCTACGGAGGGTGAGTGGTGGTTCTCCTCCGGCCACACTTGCAGAGGGGGGACGAGCCCCATCCCCTGCAGCACTTCCACCCGCAGGTGGCACAGGGCCACCGGAGGAGGGTCCAGACTGGGCACTAGTGCCAGGTGCACTCGCCAGCTGAGGTGGGAGAGGTGGGTCCGCTGGAACCCGCCTTCCCTGTCGTCCTATGTTTTGCATTATGTCATGACAGTTTGGGTTAGTAACATATAATACCATTCACAATTAGTTGTAACAGCATGCATTAGTATTCCCATTAACCAAACACCCAGATATTCACACCATTGAACAGCAAACATAACACATGCATAATTTGAACAGCAATACACAGTCCAACAACATGCAGGGTTGATTGATGGCAACAGGCCATCAGGTTTGGATGTATGAACAGGGCAGATGCATCAACGGACATGCAAATATTTATGACCCAACAGGACAAATGTCCAGGGGTGTTAATTGTGATTGCACATACCATTTTCACGTGGAATGGGTTATATGTGGTTACAGGGTGGGGTGAAGAAAATAATATTAACACCTTCGAATACCAATACATATGCTGTACATTTCTAATAGCTGCACATATATACACACTACTGTTCTA
Organism: Protopterus annectens; assembly: GCF_019279795.1. NCBI lineage: Eukaryota > Metazoa > Chordata > Ceratodontiformes > Protopteridae > Protopterus > Protopterus annectens. The sequence goes on along the minus strand of NC_056744.1, from coordinate 1,282,617,029 downwards.
ACTACAGTTTCCTATATGATAACTACTTCAATTTGGTGATAGGACTGTTACTGCTACATCAATATACATTTTATTGTTCTTCATACACATTCATATCTGGCTTTGTTCAGCTACATCATCCTGCTACATTTGCTTTATATAGCTATAGACAACTGTGGATGTTTGGTATGTCAGACAATCATACTATCTGCATATTGCAGACTGAGAGCAACATATCCAGATTTTGGGATACACATTCCAGCTGCAGCAACACTTTGAACAGATTTTGCTGTTTGGTTTTGCTTCTCACATGCATTTCATTCTGTACTGACTGCAGTATACTTTATTCAGGGGTTATTACTACTTTATTGGTGGATTCATGACACTTTCTCACACTCTCTCATTTGTTTTCATTTTACTATTCAGGATGGTACTTACTTCTAGGCTTTATTGACATGTTTTACCTGTAGTTATTACAATCCTTTCCAGCAGTCTCACTTTTGTCATGTTTCAGTATTTCAACAGGGGTATATTTCACACATGTGATTTGCTCATCTTCTGCAGCTGTACTTTTCAGCCTGCTGCAGGTTGTGTACTATTGTATTACAGGTGGGGCATCTTTATTTCAGACTTTATTTCAGACATTTTCATTTTTCTGTTTGGATTACAGACTGCAACACACTTTTGTAATCAAGCAATACTTGCAAACACTCTTACACTTGTTACTTCCACATTCTATTACTTAGTGACTACACTGCACTCTTTTGCTAACTATCATACTTTTATATTTCTTTACAGTTACTGGGAGAGGATTACTGACCTGCCTGGTGGCGCAACCGCAACAGCCTATCGCCATAGGCTCTGTGGTTCGCAGAACGGACACCTGCAGCTGTAATATAAATGAAGTAATATTGGAATACACATCTCCATAATATCAGCTAATTTAATTTCTTACATACATAATTAAATATAACTTACTCAGTAGTGGGGCGTTGGGCATTTGCCGGGCCTCCTGGATCCAAAAGTTCAATTGGTCCTGCTTGCATCTCTTCAGGTCCGCATGGTGGTGACGAACCTGCTCACCAGTCCTTGGAATCCCTGTGGCACTGGTGAGATCATGAGCCAACCAGTCCCACGCCTCAGCCCTATATGCTCCCCACAGGACCTGGCCCTGCATGAGTTGGGCCTCATGATTGTGGACTAGGAGCCAGACCATGTATCTGGACTCCTCAATGCCCCACCTCTGTGCTCGAAAGCAACTACCCTCACCTACTCCTGTCATTCTGGCTGCAAGTCAGTTCTACAATCGTTAATGCTGTGTATTCCCGCCTATGGGGCTTATATATGCCATTTTTCCCGCACATATCTGTGATTGGCCATTTTGGAACTGTATCAACTTCACAAAACCTGCTTTGTCATGCTCAACTTTGTATTCATTCCTATATATATGCTATTACTGCATTTATAGGTACTGCTGTAATGGCTTAGTGGTTCAGTACCTTGACTATGGTACATAGTATCCTGGGTTCGAACCTAGCCACTGCTTTTTATTTTTTATGACTGTCTAGACAGGCTGAGGGGTGTGTCTGTGTAAAGGCAGTTTTGATACGGCTTGCTCAACGTTGCCCGTCGGTTAGCTTGTTGGCGCAATGCGCAGCTCCACGCAAACAGGGTATGCTGGTTTACGCCTCATTTGGCTATCAGCACACATATTATGCTCAGATCAGCTAGGGACACACAGTTTCACCGTGTTAAACCACTGCTCACCTACGGGCACTCGTTTTGCACCTGTTGAACCACTGCTCACCTTTGGGCACTCATTTTACATCTGTTAAACCACTGCTCACCTACGGGCAGATGCACTCACCTTGTTAAACTGTAGCTCAGCTATAGGCACATCTGGCATTTTTTATTATTTTGTTATCTCATATTTCTTCAAAATAAATGGACTATTTCATTACATTTTACATGAACTATGATTTTATATGTGTACATGTTTGTCAGGGACTTGTTTCGTGCTTATTTTACTAAAATAAAAATTGGTGTTGTGGGGACTCGAACCATGAATGCCTGCTCTTCAGCCGACGTCTCTACCGCTACGCTATCGCTTCTTGGCTTACTTTGCATATTTGGTTCTTATATCCTTTTCCACTGACTGCTAACTGTGGCTTAGCTACGGGCACGCCAGCGCAAACGAGCGCACTCACTGGCCAACATCTTTACGATTTAAAAAAATATATATAACATGTTCATTTATATATTTTATGTTCATAGTCTGTGGGGGCATGTGTTGTGTTGTGTTTATTCACATTTACATGGCCTCTGGCGTGGGTGTTTACTTTGGGCAATTTTACTCTTCTGGGGGCATGTCCGCTTGCAGGGCTCGGCCTACGGACACGCCCCCTACTGTCTTCCACGGACCGTCTTAGCCTTCGGTGTGATTCAGCATGCCCTCATGCATATGCATGACATGCTGACGTCACACCGTTTAACTGCAGCCTCCGTGTAAGCCATGTATCTCTTACATGGAGGCTTCGTGAATCCTGCATCTTATTTTGTTAAGGTAGTGTTCAATTTTCATAATGACAACCCCACCCCCTTTGTCAAGTTTCATTATTTTAATACAATGCATTTGTTTCAGACAGTTTAACTCATATTTCTCTTCATTGGTTAAATTGTTGGTAACGTAGTTGTTCCACAGCTTACTACCTAAATTCCTTATGTTAAGTTCACAAATTCTTTCAAAAGAGGCCAAAATCGGATGGGTGGGAGGATTATAGGAACTGAATACTTTAAATGGTTGACAAACCTTTTCTACCCCTTGAAAAAAATACATGTAAATTAAATTTTCCAACAAATAGTTTCAAATCAACTAATGTATTTACAATATGTACATGTTGACTAGGAATAAACATAAAACCTTTCGTTAAGAGGTCACAAGTAGTTACATTCAAAAAATATCAGCATAATTGTAAACATTAAAGTCTCCAGTACTATTCAGTTTAATATGTAAAGGTGGGGATATTACCCCTAAAAAATTTTCAGATGTTGGCTGTAATAAAATATTAGTCTTAATTATCTCCTCCCCTTCCATGAGCAGTTGTTTTTCCCCCCTGTTCATTCAGCCATTGCTTCTCTGTATAGGGGTTTGTTGTTGTTTGGTTTAAAAATTCATAGCCCCCCCATTGATTCATGAGGCGATCTGACCGTCTGAGTTGTGGAAAATTTTCTTCCCCTAAAAAATATTCCTCAATGGAATCATTTTCAATATTAATGTCAGTGTTGATTATAGCTTCATTATTTTGGTATGAATGTTTATTGAGATGCCATTCCTGTGAAGGAGGTGGGGAGGGGTAAGCCACATGGCTAGCATAATCCTTCTCATCCCTAATAAGTTTTTTGATCTTCCTACTTTTAATGACAGTCATCTGCTCATCATTACAGCTAAAAATCCAGTTATAATCAAATCTATTTGCATTAAAGGCAGGGTCATTAATAATAAGGTCATCCAAAGGCGACTCAACTCAACAATGTTCAGTTCATTATGTATTATGACCATCTCCATATATTCTATACCACATTTGTCAAAAAAACAAAGCAATTCTTTATGAAAACCAGAGTTAGCCACAAGTCCGGATGGGAAACGCCAAATGCTTAAACCCTTTGGAACCACCTGAAGTTTTATACACTCTTGAAAGTAGGCATTATCCATTTGCAACTTTTTTATTTTTAGTAAAATATGATCTAAGTCAGAAAGTCGGTCACTGAAGGAGTTAGTAGCTGTTACCAGATTCTGACTAAAAGACAAGTTCCTTTTCAGCCATTCAGATAAATTATGGGTGTTGTATTCACTTACATTTGTAGAAATGTTGTTTGTTGCAGTCCCATTGATGTTCCCGTTAATCTCCGCAACGTTTAAAAGAGGTCTTGGGCTTGCTGCTAAAACACTGTTACCATTATTATTTGTACTAGCAATACCCTCGGTGGATGAACACTGTGTAGATGTGCTCAGAAGAGGGTGGAGTGACATCTACAAAAAGGAAATTTGTTCAAGACGTTCCATACATTGGTTTAATTGTTGTATGAGGATGGTAAGCTCACCCACAGAGTTCCGTAATTGCATAGACTCGTTTCTGGGGTTAGGATCCATTGTTATGTTCTGTTGCGCCACTTCCATCTGCCATGACGTGGTTTCGATTTTCTTTTGACCTTTCTGGTTTTAGTAAGGTAGCTCTTTCCCTGAAAAGGCAGAAGAATACTGAAGATGTGCAGTAGAGCAGTACTGCAGTTCTTTTTTTATTTGACTAAAGTTTCTTGTTCAAACTTTCATGTTCAGTAGTTGATGGTCTTATGGAATTTCTGACATTTTCCAGCTGCAATGGTGGACCAGAGTAAGCAGTAGTCTGTATAACAGGTTGGGTATAAGGCTGAATTGTATAAGACTAGTCTAATAGGATATGTTTGCCAGTTAATGGATTTGGATAGGCAGGCTGATTGACAAGATGGGTGAAAGACATGTTTGGCCAGTGTAAAAAAAAGGAGGAAAGCTGTATTTAGGCTCACAGTGAAGTCTGATCTTTTCAAGGTATAAAAAGTTCCTTGGAGCTATTTAAATATTAAGTTTTGTTATGGCTGTCAAGTCCTGTTCTGATGAAGTGCAATGGTTTGTTGACCCCTGGACAAAAGTGCTAAGCTGATAATGAAGGATTTTTATTATTTTGCCTTGATTGCATTCTCTAGACTTGGTTTTGACCAACCTTGTGTGGTGTTTTAAGATTTTTTTAGTTAGTTTCACACAAGGGTATCACCAGTTTCTTTGTGTTTGCATTCTGTATCAGTGTCATTACGAGCACATTGACTGATTATAACCACTTAACTATATCAGCTTCTTTCTTCTCTTGATCTCTGTCCATGTTATTCATTGTAAAGAAATAAAATGAAATACATGTCAGTCAGCAGAAGCTTTTCTTAAATGGTGTCATCAAAATTCCTCCTGCAGGTACTTCTGTATAATACAATTTTACTATATCATAGCAATCTATAACAAATCCCGTTCTGCCATTAAGCATTAAATCTGTCCATTTTATTTACCAGCATGTCAGGAAATATGTATCTGTTGCTTGAGACATTTCTTCTTCTTGCTTTTGCAGCTGTGATATGACATAATCAGACATAAAGGAACATTTGTCTTTTTAATAACAAAATTATATCTGATTTCTGCTGACATATTGACAAGTAATTTCATCTAAATAAATAAAAGCATCTATGCAACTTGACATTTGTATTAAAAAATAAACTGTAGCTTCTTGTCACAAAGGTCATGTCATGCATTCCCTTTTATGGTAATTAAACACTGATATGGGATAAATGATCATGTACAGAAAGCAATATTTAAAAACAAAAGTTGCCTTTGATACAGTTGTAATAGTTTTCTCCAGTTATAAGAAGCAAACAAAAGTCAGGCTAACAGCACAAATTAGAAGAAGCCATTCAGGACATTTCCTACAGTAAGACTAAAAGAGAATATGATCATCTGAGAATAGATTTCTGCTCCATTAAAAATATGGTCCCAAATGAGAGGGATGCAGCTTAATCTACAAGAATTGTTTGTTCAGTAGAAAGATGAAACAGTTAAAACGGACACTACCTATTCACTATGCAGTTTAATTTTTCTTAAATATTACTTGAAAATGTTTGACTTGCACTGATACAAAAGGACAATTTTATCCTATTCCCAATTATCCATGGCACACACACTTATATATATGTGAAAAAATGTCCTGCATTTTAGAACATACTGGAGTGTTACTCCTGTACAAGAGACCTATGTTCTAGCAAAAAATCCTTCCTGCTTACCGCTTAAGTCCATCGATAGGGCAGGAGACTCCTTACACTCTAACTACGTCTCACACTCAGACTGGAGGACAAGTCAATATCCTGAAAAACCTTGATTAGATACTACCTAAACACCACCTCTCTGTGTATATGTTCCACACCAGAATAATGTAACCTAGACAATTATCACAACTGCATGGCTACTTCCTTTCATAACATCCTTAAAAGACCCTTCATGGAGAGAATATTTCTATCACTCTCCTCACCTCCCTTCCTATTTACTGTATATACCCCTCCTTCACCATCCAACTCTTTCTTTCTCCTTCCTTTACACTCCTACATCCACATTTTCCACTTGACTAACCTCCATGTGGATTATAGTATACTGTAATTTACTTGTTTTTTAAAAATTTCTCTTTTGATATATACCTTTAATTCTTAAGAATACATTGTTTTTCTACTGTCACCATGTGTATAAACATTTATACTTTTAATTACCATGCTTGTATGTTCTATCTGTACAAACTGAATTAATATTATATGAAACAGTTCTAAAATATATGCAATAATTTCATGTTAGGATATTTGGTTCTATCTATACTATTATGCACAGACAATCCATTTTAACAATATGTTAAACAACTCTTGTTTCTAAGCTACAGTTTTTGCAAATATTAATTTTATGTAAAACATTTCTGAATTTTATGCTATAAATTTATGTAAAGATATTGATTCTTTGGAACCTTTCTCCCTGGGCCTCTACTGAAAAAGCGTTTTTTTCCCACCCAGGTGAACCTTCTTGGCCAGCAAAAACAAATAAAATAAATAATAATAATAATAATAATAAAATACATTTTGGGGTACATGGAATTGATGATAATCATGCTGCAAATGGCAGACTACACATGAGGAAAGTACACTGATACCCCAACTCAGTTTGGACTCAGCATTTGCATTCCTTGTCTTTTGAAATTCCAGTTCTGGGATTTGTAAAGAAGGAGACTGGATGGTGGATAGACCAGATGGGGGCAATCCAGGCCTCAGATTCTCCTTTCTGATTCATCTATAGTAAGAAACCACAGGTGTGTCAGACTTGGTTTGGTGGAGGTACGAAAAGTGATACAAGTGACAGCTCTCTAGATTCAAGTAGGCAGACAGAGACACATAAATATGAGGAAGACATTGGTTGTTATCAAAACTCTGAAGGCTTTGAAACATCTCTGGTCCACAGAGCCAGTACTAGACAATACCCCCATTGCAGACTGGCTATAATGGTACGGGAGTTAGCAAGTGAATTCAAGCTCATTCTTCAGTCTCCATATATACCGCACTGCAGACAAGCTCAGCAGGAAAAGAATAGCTATCCATGCATGGAAACTCACTTCAGGGATATTCCAAGATTTAATTCACCTATGGGGAACACCTCAATAGATCTGTGTGCCTCCCCTTTAAAACAGGCAACTAGAGAAATACTGTTCCAGGACCCTGTGCAAGTGAGCCTGGTAAATGGATGCCTTTTCATTCCCATAGACAGGACTATTCCTGTATACTCTACAACCCCTTCAACTCATTACCAAAGTTCTTCTAAAAATCCAGAAAAAAAATCACAAAACTTGTGGTGTTGACAACCTTTTGGCCACAGCAACAATGATTCTCAATTCTTTTTCAATATGGCCCACAGACTGATTTTACTCACACATGACAAAGGGGAGAGTGATATACCAAAATCTGCAAAATTCTTCATCTAACTGCCTGGATAATACAATTCTGCTACCTTGTAGGCAGCTGTTGTCTGAAAATGCGGAGTAGGTTCTGTAGGAGGCCAGAAAACCTGGAACCCAAAAATCATGTATGGGGAAATGGAAAAGATGTTCTAGTTAGTACCACCCAAAGAGCCATGATCCATGTCAGGCCTGATTACCTGTGGTTCTTGATTATTTGTGTGAGTTACTGCCCAGTGGTTTATCCCCCTTTTCTATCCAGGGACATTTCTCATTCATTTCTGCTTGACTTTCTTTAGATCTTTAGGAAAGTATATCAAGTATTTGTTTCCTATGAAGGTAAGAAGAAATGTCAGCCGGTCTCAAAGTTATCTGTTTCCAGATGGTTGTCTTATATTATTAGTTTTTGTTATACACAATAAGGTGACTTCAAGACAGGGTTACTGCTCATTTAACAAAGACTTTAGCATCTTCTGTGGTTTTCTAGAAAGGGGTAAACTTTAGAAACATTCTAAATGCAGCAGGATGGTTTTCTGTGCATTCCTTTACAAAGCATGACAGACTAGATTCCTTTTCTAGTTCAAGAACAGACTTTGCAAGTGCCGTACGCCAGGGGTCTTAGATATTGGCCTGCCTCTATTGTTTTTTTTTTCTTTTGCTATCTAAGTTAAGGTAATCTACTCATATAGCTTAAGCTATTGTAATGATGATTCATTTATGAATATAGTACAGTTGGGTAAGTAAACTTACCATAAGTCCCTTCCTCTAGTACCCTATAACAGATGGCCCTCAGTTAGGTTGCCAATGTGTGTTTATTTTTACTCTTCTCTCTAAATTTTTTTTTATATTTCTCTTGGTTTCCTAGCAATTATACTCAGGGCTTTGGCAATATTTTAGGCAGAAAATACTCTAAAGCTTTTATTGCTTCACCTCCCTTGTATATGAAGCACCCCATTTGCTCATGGCAGGAGGAGTGCAAGGAAGGCACTCAAGGCTTTGAGGATCTGGTGATACAGGCACAGTCATACAGCTTTAGTTTGGAAGCTTGCACAGAGGGTTAAGGCTGTGAGCTATAGTTCCTGTAGTACAGAGTTTAATTTACTCAACACATGATTGGTTACTGTGTGACTTTGAGCAAGTCATTTAACCAGACATTGCTCCTAAGTTGCCCTGAAAAAGGAATGTATGTTCAGTGGGCCAACCTGGTTAACAAATGAGTATTAGTATTATTACTTTAATGGTCATCCATTAGAACATTTACTGTTATGATACATTTACTTGCACAACTGTACTTTCCCCAAGCTCCATTTTACCAATAAACTTTTTTAATTAATTTTTACAGTTGTCCAAATCTCTTGTCACACAGCCATCACTAGTAAACAGCTGGGTGAGGGTTGTGCAACTGATAGTAAACAGAAATGAAACAAAATGCTATGACATTTAGAACCCACAAAAAGCTTGGGTCTATATTATCTTATTGAAAATTCAGTTCAGTGAACTGCATGTACATCAGAAATGCACTTCAGTGAACTGTTAATAGTGAGATCGCAATACAACGAAGATTGATAAATTTGCCCTTTCCTCACTGTAGTGCGATCTCGGAGTTGGTATATATAATTAGCAGGGGGTGGGGGGGGCGCAGCCCCCCACAAGAGCGAATTTGCTGAACTGCATTTCCGATGTACAAGCAGTTCACTGAATTCAGCTTTTGATAAGATAATATAGACCCCAAAAGCTCATATCAGTACACCCTAACTATCACGTGCTATGTAATATCCATGAGACTCTAAAGAGTACAGGCCATATCTGATATCCAGCTGTTTGGTTTGGCCTACATTTAACAAGGGCTAAAATTAACAAACAACTTTTGAGCAACAAATATTTCCTGCTTTGACCAATACGTAAGCAGATGTGCAATTGAAAAAGGTACCTTCTTAGCACAAATAGAATACACTCTGCCTATCCTTGCTATATTTTTATATAACTTTAAAACCCTACAACAATTAGCAACCGATGTGTGAGTTTATTATCCTACTCCCACAAAGGAAACTACCTCTGCCTTAATTACCCCAAAGCAAAACAGATGCTTGTAAAGCAGACATTTAATTTAGTACAAGAGCCCTTCGTCTTCAGACTGTTAAGATTGGAGGCCTTCCCCTTCCTAGATGGCTGCCTAATACCTAGATCCTTATAATGACGGCTCAGATGAATGCCTTCCTTGGAAACTCCAATCCAAACACCATGTACAACAACTCCATATTACACACCATAGCTTTTCATTCACTATCCTAAATAAACCAAAACCACGAAGTTTGCTGCTAAATAGGCTACGTGCTCAAGAAAGTCCAAAGTAGCAAATGGATGATTCCACTTTTTATTTGACAAAAACACAGAATAAACGCTCTTCAAATCAATAACATCAATATGCGTTTTCGTCTCAACTAAGTGAGACTTCATCAGATGTGTGGAAGTTGTGCAAAGAAAACATTTAAATACCCTATTTCCCTTCCAATTAAGGAAAGGTACCAATAATATTTGTTCTCAACTTTTAAAAAATCCAATCAGCTTTACATACTCATAAATATTCATGAGTGTTACGTCCACCATTCAGAAACACCTCCGTACACATTGAGCTCCTTTCTAAATACGGACATCCAAACAGGAACACTCAAGATGTTCATAAAAAATGAGAGATGTAAGCGTAAGTTAAATTCAATACATACATATATCTAATAAATTACTAAGATATTAAAAAAACACTTAGAAATATTGAAACACAAAAATATACACTACATAATCTGTCTAAATGTGCAAAATCAGCTATGAAGATATGATCTCCGTTCAAGGACGGACGTCCATGTAGCTATATTATTTATAATCAAGCTTCATATAAAACCCGCTGCTCTAAAAGCTTAAAAAATTATATTATATGTAAGTGGAAGTAGAATACATATATGTACATAAATCAAAGTACGTGATAAAAACACATGAATAAAAACAAATAGTTAAAAACGCGTCAAAAATGTGTATACATGGTCTATCTAAATGTGCAAACTTGAATGTGCAAAATTTAATCATAATAAATATATAGATATAAATATAAAAATATATATAACTTAAATATATTGTGTATTTGTAAATATACATATATATACACATCATAAGATAAAAAACCAATAAAATATTCCACATGTAATACCCTAAATAATTAATAATGGTTAAAAATGTGTACAAGCGTAAGCTTTTTGGGGCACCCTGTAAACACTACCTGTTTGATTTATTAATTTATTAAATTCAACCTAAATAATTACCTATAAAACTTGTCAAAGTAAAAAAGCACAAGAGAGACACAAGGGGAAAAGTATTTAAAATGTGTGGAATTTATAATATATAAAATATATAAGGTATACAAAAAACCACCCTCTAGTGTCAAGTCCAAATAGTGCTAATGATATTTATATTTTGTTTGATTTTAATCTCAATATAGCTCCTATTGATAAAGAATCATTTAGTCCTGGACTTCTACTAGCATCCAAGTGCACCTGCCACCATAATTCTCTACTTTCTAGTATGTCTTCCCATGGCCCTCCTCTAGAGTCAATTTGAATTTGTTCTAATACAAAGAACAAAAAAGTTGCACCTAAACAGTTTTTAGTATGTTTATACAGTGCGTTTGTTTCTCTTTCTCTTTTGATATCGTAAGTGTGCTCATAGACCCTCTTTTTTAGTGGCCTCTCGGTCTTTCCAATATAATAGGATTGACACTTTTGGCAGGTCGCCAGGTATACCTCTCTTTGGGTTTCACAATTGTAATAACTAAAACTTTTTATTAATTTATTTCTACTCTCTAAATAAATTTCACTTTTATTAATTATGAAAGTGCACTGTGGGCATCTACCACACTTAAAAGTTCCAACTGTTACCCCCATATTTGTTCTCATAGCTTTCCCTGTTCTTTCTAATATGTTCCTAATATTAGGTGAATTTTTATAAACAATTTTGGGAGTTATCATTTTAACTTCCTCAATGTCAGTATATGTCAAAAAAGTTTTCCATTCTCTGTTAAGTATTTCTCTCATATTTTTATTATGAGTATTATACTCTAATATAAATCTCCTTTGGTAATTTCTACCTTCCTCATTCAAACTTTCAAAATTAAAAGTTCTCTCATTTTCTGGGACACCTGTTGTGTTAATGGCTATACCTTTAATGGGTTGAAATCTTCCAGTTCTACCTAACACTACTTCATTCCTTATATTTCTTATAAAATCTATGGGGTACCCTTTTTCCAAAACATATTTTCTAGTCTTTCACATTCATCATGGAAATCTTCTTGCCTACTCGTCATCCTACACCCCCTCACGAATTGCCCTTTAATAATATTTTTCTTGTTGTGAAAGGGGTGTGCACTTCCAAAATGTAAAAAAGAGTTTACATAGGTAGGTTTTCTGTAGACTTTAGTTTCAAGATTACCTTTATGCTTGTATATCTCTACATCTAAATAATTTAAAATTTCTTTGTTTATTGTATAGGTAAATTTCAAGAAACTGGTAGTAGTGTTTAAATAATTCATAAATTCAAAAAAATCATTATTGTTTCCTACCCAGAACATAACCATGTCATCCAAATATCTATGGTATAATATCCATTTATCTTTATATTTGGAATTTATTATGTATTTCTCTTTCCATCTCGAGAGTACTAAGTTTGCATATGTGGGAGCGCAGGCTGCTCCCATTGAAACTCCAGATTTTTGTTTAAAGTATTCCCCATTAAAAATTAGGTAGTTGTTTTTCAAAATTACATCCATAAAACTGACAGTAGCTATTTTTTCCTCTTGAGTCATGTTCCTATCTAAAAATATACTTTCTTCAAATAATTTCATCCCTTCATTGTGTGGAATACAAGAGAACAAATCAACTATATCTATAGTTATGAAAATAATTTCTTCCCTATATATTTTGGGGGTTATTTCTCTTAAAAAATCCCAGGAGTCCTTCAAAATAACACTTTTATTAACCCATATGTGTTTTGCTTTTGTGTCAACGAACTTAGCTAAAGGAACTGTCATTGCTCCAGACGCTGACACAATAGGTCTTAAAGGTGGATCCTCCTGGTTTTTATGTATTTTGGGTATGCCGAAAATAGTTGCTACCCTTGGTTTTTTCACCTTCAAATAGTTAACAGTTTTAATGTCGATAACTTTCTCTAAGTGCAAATCATCAATTAATATATCTATTTTTTGTGTGCCATCTCGACCTCCTGCTTTGAGGCTACACAATAAATCTCTTCATTATTTAAAATAGTATTCATTTTTGCCTCATATAAGATTTTATCCATAATTACTAACCCACCCCCTTTGTCAGGTTTCATAATTCTTACTGTTTTATCATCAGCAATTTCTTTAAGTAATTTATTTTCCTCCCTTGTTAAATTGTGGTGATAGTAATTCCCTTTTCTATCACTTTTCTTCCTTATTTCATTTTCCATTTTCATCTCCAAATTCTTAATTTGTGGTAATAGAGGGGGGTTGTATGTTGATTTCTTATTCAATACCCTACTTTCTTTATTCTCCATATTCTCTTTTTGATTAGCAAACCCTACTCTAGAGGCTAAAATGGTTAAATTAATTTTCCTTAAAAAAAGTTTCATATCTATTATAGTGTTAGCTGTATCTCCTTTTTTCGATGGAATATATTTTAGTCCTTTGCTAAATAGACTAAAATGATGCTTATCAAGAATGTAATTACTAAAGTTATATATAGAAAAACCTTCATAACTATTTTTGGCATTTTCTCTGATAATATTATTTTCCCTTACCTCATTATTATAGTTGTAATTGTCATTTCTAGAATTTAAATTTGAATCGTCCTCAACACCTGTATTCATGACATCATTCAGGCTAGAAATAATGCTAATGTCAAGATTACTTCCTATAACATAATGTGTCTCAGTTGTATGATCTATACTATTTTCCTGAACTACTTCATAATGGGTGAGGGTATCTAATAATTGAATCTCCCTCTTCCCCTTTTCCCCCCGTATGTCCGAAAATTTCTTCTCCTATCATCCCCTTCTTCAGAGAATATTTCATGATTTTCATTTCCTAGGGGTGGAAATTCAATGTCATATATTTGTTCATCCATTTGGTCCTTGTTATAGGTCGTACCCTCATCCCTTCTATGTTTCCCCCTATAAATATTATTATTATAATTATTATTGTATTTCTTATTACCTATATAGTGTGTCTTAACAGGTTTCGGATAACTTATGTCATTTGCATATTCATAGATGTCCCTATTTAGTTTATTCCACTTACGTTGTATGATTTCTTCACATTTCAAATCTATATTGCTTCTAATTTTAAAATATTTCTCTTTTTCCTCCTTAATACTAAAAATCATATCACTTTTAATACATAAATCAATTTCCATAATGTCCCTATCTAAAAGTGTCAATTTTCTTTCATTTTCATCAATAATATGTTGCACAACTTCCAATCCACATCTGTTAAATGTTTTCAATAGGTTTTCATAAAAAACAGTCCCCATTTGCACATTATTGGGGTATTTACAAATACGCAGTCCTTTTGGGACTATTTCTTTCTTGATACATTCTTTTAAGTAAGCGTTCTCTATAATACATGTTCTATATTGTAACATTAGCTTATATAGTTTGTCCAGTTTAGTGCTATAAGTGTCGCCGTCAGCAACACTTTTCCTCGTGTTATCAGAACTTTGAAAATTAAAGTTTTTCTGTAACCACTCATTAGTGGTTAAGGCATTATTAAAAGTACCTGGTGTAGTTTTAGGTCTGGCTCCTAAATCCTTATGTGACGTTCCTCTCAAACTGGAACTGTTAGTTCCTTCCCCAAAAATGTTCGGTGTGTTGCGAGGATCAAATTCTGAAATTAGTGTATTTCCTGGGTCGCCGGCTTCCTCGCTCTCGCCAATAAGCTCCCGTTTCCTTTTGTTTTGCTGCTGGATAAACCCTTCGGTCCCTTTTCCTTTCTCCTCGCTTCTCATTTGTAAAACACTCGAACAAATTGGCGTAAGTAAATTCACCAGTTCAGTGAGCTGACCTATTAACTTCCTGGTCAAACCAATCTCTTCCTGCCCGTCAGAACTCATGATACAAAAACGGCAGGGTGCTACTCGTTGTTCTCTGAGCACTCACTCAATGTAAACCAATAATCCAAGTGGTGTAAAAGCCTAAACAGCCGAACAGACCAAACAAACCAAAACCACGAAGTTTGCTGCTAAATAGGCTACGTGCTCAAGAAAGTCCAAAGTAGCAAATGGATGATTCCACTTTTTATTAGAACAAAAACACAGAATAAACGCTCTTCAAATCAATAACATCAATATGCGTTTTCGTCTCAACTAAGTGAGACTTCATCAGATGTGTGGAAGTTGTGCAAAGAAAACATTTAAATACCCTATTTCCCTTCCAATTAAGGAAAGGTACCAATAATATTTGTTCTCAACTTTTAAAAAATCCAATCAGCTTTACATACTCATAAATATTCATGAGTGTTACGTCCACCATTCAGAAACACCTCCGTACACATTGAGCTCCTTTCTAAATACGGACATCCAAACAGGAACACTCAAGATGTTCATAAAAAATGAGAGATGTAAGCGTAAGTTAAATTCAATACATACATATATCTAATAAATTACTAAGATATTAAAAAACACTTAGAAATATTGAAACACAAAAATATACACTACATAATCTATCTAAATGTGCAAAATCAGCTATGAAGAATTGATCTCCGTTCAAGGACGGACGTCCATGTAGCTATATTATTTATAATCAAGCTTCATATAAAACCCGCTGCTCTAAAAGCTTAAAAAAATTATATTATGTGTAAGTGGAAGTAGAATACAATATATGTACATGAATCAAAATACGTAAATAAAAACACATGAATAAAAACAAATAGTTAAATGCGTCAAAAATGTGTATACATGGTCTATCTAAATGTGCAAACTTGAATGTGCAAAATTTAATCATAATAAATATATAGATATAAATATAAAAATATATATAACTTAAATATATTGTGTATTTGTAAATATACATATATATACACATCATAAGATAAAAAACCAATAAAATATTCCACATGTAATACCCTAAATAATTAATAATGGTTAAAAATGTGTACAAGTGTAAGCTTTTTGGGGCACCCTGTAAACACTACCTGTTTGATTTATTAATTTATTAAATTCAACCTAAATAATTACCTATAAAACTTGTCAAAGTAAAAAAGCACAAGAGAGACACAAGGGGAAAAGTATTTAAAATGTGTGGAATTTATAATATATAAAATATATAAGGTATACAAAAAACCACCCTCTAGTGTCAAGTCCAAATAGTGCTAATGATATTTATATTTTGTTTGATTTTAATCTCAATATAGCTCCTATTGATAAAGAATCATTTAGTCCTGGACTTCTACTAGCATCCAAGTGCACCTGCCACCATAATTCTCTACTTTCTAGTATGTCTTCCCATGGCCCTCCTCTAGAGTCAATTTGAATTTGTTCTAATACAAAGAACAAAAAAGTTGCACCTAAACAGTTTTTAGTATGTTTATACAGTGCGTTTGTTTCTCTTTCTCTTTTGATATCGTAAGTGTGCTCATAGACCCTCTTTTTTAGTGGCCTCTCGGTCTTTCCAATATAATAGGATTGACACTTTTGGCAGGTCGCCAGGTATACCTCTCTTTGGGTTTCACAATTGTAATAACTAAAACTTTTTATTAATTTATTTCTACTCTCTAAATAAATTTCACTTTTATTAATTATGAAAGTGCACTGTGGGCATCTACCACACTTAAAAGTTCCAACTGTTACCCCCATATTTGTTCTCATAGCTTTCCCTGTTCTTTCTAATATGTTCCTAATATTAGGTGAATTTTTATAAACAATTTTGGGAGTTATCATTTTAACTTCCTCAATGTCAGTATATGTCAAAAAAGTTTTCCATTCTCTGTTAAGTATTTCTCTCATATTTTTATTATGAGTATTATACTCTAATATAAATCTCCTTTGGTAATTTCTACCTTCCTCATTCAAACTTTCAAAATTAAAAGTTCTCTCATTTTCTGGGACACCTGTTGTGTTAATGGCTATACCTTTAATGGGTTGAAATCTTCCAGTTCTACCTAACACTACTTCATTCCTTATATTTCTTATAAAATCTATGGGGTACCCTTTTTCCAAAAACATATTTTCTAGTCTTTCACATTCATCATGGAAATCTTCTTGCCTACTCGTCATCCTACACCCCCTCACGAATTGCCCTTTAATAATATTTTTCTTGTTGTGAAAGGGGTGTGCACTTCCAAAATGTAAAAAAGAGTTTACATAGGTAGGTTTTCTGTAGACTTTAGTTTCAAGATTACCTTTATGCTTGTATATCTCTACATCTAAATAATTTAAAATTTCTTTGTTTATTGTATAGGTAAATTTCAAGAAACTGGTAGTAGTGTTTAAATAATTCATAAATTCAAAAAAATCATTATTGTTTCCTACCCAGAACATAACCATGTCATCCAAATATCTATGGTATAATATCCATTTATCTTTATATTTGGAATTTATTATGTATTTCTCTTTCCATCTCGAGAGTACTAAGTTTGCATATGTGGGAGCGCAGGCTGCTCCCATTGAAACTCCAGATTTTTGTTTAAAGTATTCCCCATTAAAAATTAGGTAGTTGTTTTTCAAAATTACATCCATAAAACTGACAGTAGCTATTTTTTCCTCTTGAGTCATGTTCCTATCTAAAAATATACTTTCTTCAAATAATTTCATCCCTTCATTGTGTGGAATACAAGAGAACAAATCAACTATATCTATAGTTATGAAAATAATTTCTTCCCTATATATTTTGGGGGTTATTTCTCTTAAAAAATCCCAGGAGTCCTTCAAAATAACACTTTTATTAACCCATATGTGTTTTGCTTTTGTGTCAACGAACTTAGCTAAAGGAACTGTCATTGCTCCAGATGCTGACACAATAGGTCTTAAAGGTGGATCCTCCTGGTTTTATGTATTTTGGGTATGCCGAAAATAGTTGCTACCCTTGGTTTTTTCACCTTCAAATAGTTAACAGTTTTAATGTCGATAACTTTCTCTAAGTGCAAATCATCAATTAATATATCTATTTTTTTGTGTGCCATCTCGACCTCCTGCTTTGAGGCTACACAATAAATCTCTTCATTATTTAAAATAGTATTCATTTTTGCCTCATATAAGATTTTATCCATAATTACTAACCCACCCCCTTTGTCAGGTTTCATAATTCTTACTGTTTTATCATCAGCAATTTCTTTAAGTAATTTATTTTCCTCCCTTGTTAAATTGTGGTGATAGTAATTCCCTTTTCTATCACTTTTCTTCCTTATTTCATTTTCCATTTTCATCTCCAAATTCTTAATTTGTGGTAATAGAGGGGGGTTGTATGTTGATTTCTTATTCAATACCCTACTTTCTTTATTCTCCATATTCTCTTTTTGATTAGCAAACCCTACTCTAGAGGCTAAAATGGTTAAATTAATTTTCCTTAAAAAAAGTTTCATATCTATTATAGTGTTAGCTGTATCTCCTTTTTTCGATGGAATATATTTTAGTCCTTTGCTAAATAGACTAAAATGATGCTTATCAAGAATGTAATTACTAAAGTTATATATAGAAAAACCTTCATAACTATTTTTGGCATTTTCTCTGATAATATTATTTTCCCTTACCTCATTATTATAGTTGTAATTGTCATTTCTAGAATTTAAATTTGAATCGTCCTCAACACCTGTATTCATGACATCATTCAGGCTAGAAATAATGCTAATGTCAAGATTACTTCCTATAACATAATGTGTCTCAGTTGTATGATCTATACTATTTTCCTGAACTACTTCATAATGGGTGAGGGTATCTAATAATTGAATCTCCCTCTTCCCCTTTTCCCCCCGTATGTCCGAAAATTTCTTCTCCTATCATCCCCTTCTTCAGAGAATATTTCATGATTTTCATTTCCTAGGGGTGGAAATTCAATGTCATATATTTGTTCATCCATTTGGTCCTTGTTATAGGTCGTACCCTCATCCCTTCTATGTTTCCCCCTATAAATATTATTATTATAATTATTATTGTATTTCTTATTACCTATATAGTGTGTCTTAACAGGTTTCGGATAACTTATGTCATTTGCATATTCATAGATGTCCCTATTTAGTTTATTCCACTTACGTTGTATGATTTCTTCACATTTCAAATCTATATTGCTTCTAATTTTAAAATATTTCTCTTTTTCCTCCTTAATACTAAAAATCATATCACTTTTAATACATAAATCAATTTCCATAATGTCCCTATCTAAAAGTGTCAATTTTCTTTCATTTTCATCAATAATATGTTGCACAACTTCCAATCCACATCTGTTAAATGTTTTCAATAGGTTTTCATAAAAAACAGTCCCCATTTGCACATTATTGGGGTATTTACAAATCATGAGTCCTTTTGGGACTATTTCTTTCTTGATACATTCTTTTAAGTAAGCGTTCTCTATAATACATGTTCTATATTGTAACATTAGCTTATATAGTTTGTCCAGTTTAGTGCTATAAGTGTCGCCGTCAGCAACACTTTTCCTCGTGTTATCAGAACTTTGAAAATTAAAGTTTTTCTGTAACCACTCATTAGTGGTTAAGGCATTATTAAAAGTACCTGGTGTAGTTTTAGGTCTGGCTCCTAAATCCTTATGTGACGTTCCTCTCAAACTGGAACTGTTAGTTCCTTCCCCAAAAATGTTCGGTGTGTTGCGAGGATCAAATTCTGAAATTAGTGTATTTCCTGGGTCGCCGGCTTCCTCGCTCTCGCCAATAAGCTCCCGTTTCCTTTTGTTTTGCTGCTGGATAAACCCTTCGGTCCCTTTTCCTTTCTCCTCGCTTCTCATTTGTAAAACACTCGAACAAATTGGCGTAAGTAAATTCACCAGTTCAGTGAGCTGACCTATTAACTTCCTGGTCAAACCAAGCTCTTCCTGCCCGTCAGAACTCATGATACAAAAACGGCAGGGTGCTACTCGTTGTTCTCTGAGCACTCACTCAATGTAAACCAATAATCCAAGTGGTGTAAAAGCCTAAACAGCCGAACAGACCAAACAAACCAAAACCACGAAGTTTGCTGCTAAATAGGCTACGTGCTCAAGAAAGTCCAAAGTAGCAAATGGATGATTCCACTTTTTATTTGACAAAAACACAGAATAAACGCTCTTCAAATCAATAACATCAATATGCGTTTGTCTCAACTAAGTGAGACTTCATCAGATGTGTGGAAGTTGTGCAAAGAAAACATTTAAATACCCTATTTCCCTTCCAATTAAGGAAAGGTACCAATAATATTTGTTCTCAACTTTTAAAAAATCCAATCAGCTTTACATACTCATAAATATTCATGAGTGTTACGTCCACCATTCAGAAACACCTCCGTACACATTGAGCTCCTTTCTAAATACGGACATCCAAACAGGAACACTCAAGATGTTCATAAAAAATGAGAGATGTAAGCGTAAGTTAAATTCAATACATACATATATCTAATAAATTACTAAGATATTAAAAAAACACTTAGAAATATTGAAACACAAAAATATACACTACATAATCTGTCTAAATGTGCAAAATCAGCTATGAAGAATTGATCTCCGTTCAAGGACGGACGTCCATGTAGCTATATTATTTATAATCAAGCTTCATATAAAACCCGCTGCTCTAAAAGCTTAAAAAATTATATTATATGTAAGTGGAAGTAGAATACATATATGTACATAAATCAAAGTACGTGATAAAAACACATGAATAAAAACAAATAGTTAAAAACGCGTCAAAAATGTGTATACATGGTCTATCTAAATGTGCAAACTTGAATGTGCAAAATTTAATCATAATAAATATATAGATATAAATATAAAAATATATATAACTTAAATATATTGTGTATTTGTAAATATACATATATATACACATCATAAGATAAAAAACCAATAAAATATTCCACATGTAATACCCTAAATAATTAATAATGGTTAAAAATGTGCACAAGTGTAAGCTTTTTGGGGCACCCTGTAAACACTACCTGTTTGATTTATTAATTTATTAAATTCAACCTAAATAATTACCTATAAAACTTGTCAAAGTAAAAAAGCACAAGAGAGACACAAGGGGAAAAGTATTTAAAATGTGTGGAATTTATAATATATAAAATATATAAGGTATACAAAAAAACCACCCTCTAGTGTCAAGTCCAAATAGTGCTAATGATATTTATATTTTGTTTGATTTTAATCTCAATATAGCTCCTATTGATAAAGAATCATTTAGTCCTGGACTTCTACTAGCATCCAAGTGCACCTGCCACCATAATTCTCTACTTTCTAGTATGTCTTCCCATGGCCCTCCTCTAGAGTCAATTTGAATTTGTTCTAATACAAAGAACAAAAAAGTTGCACCTAAACAGTTTTTAGTATGTTTATACAGTGCGTTTGTTTCTCTTTCTCTTTTGATATCGTAAGTGTGCTCATAGACCCTCTTTTTTAGTGGCCTCTCGGTCTTTCCAATATAATAGGATTGACACTTTTGGCAGGTCGCTAGGTATACCTCTCTTTGGGTTTCACAATTGTAATAACTAAAACTTTTTATTAATTTATTTCTACTCTCTAAATAAATTTCACTTTTATTAATTATGAAAGTGCACTGTGGGCATCTACCACACTTAAAAGTTCCAACTGTTACCCCCATATTTGTTCTCATAGCTTTCCCTGTTCTTTCTAATATGTTCCTAATATTAGGTGAATTTTTATAAACAATTTTGGGAATTATCATTTTAACTTCCTCAATGTCAGTATATGTCAAAAAAGTTTTCCATTCTCTGTTAAGTATTTCTCTCATATTTTTATTATGAGTATTATACTCTAATATAAATCTCCTTTGGTAATTTCTACCTTCCTCATTCAAACTTTCAAAATTAAAAGTTCTCTCATTTTCTGGGACACCTGTTGTGTTAATGGCTATACCTTTAATGGGTTGAAATCTTCCAGTTCTACACTACTTCATTCATTATATTTCTTATAAAATCTATGGGGTACCCTTTTTCCAAAAACATATTTTCTAGTCTTTCACATTCATCATGGAAATCTTCTTGCCTACTCGTCATCCTACACCCCCTCACGAATTGCCCTTTAATAATATTTTTCTTGTTGTGAAAGGGGTGTGCACTTCCAAAATGTAAAAAAGAGTTTACATAGGTAGGTTTTCTGTAGACTTTAGTTTCAAGATTACCTTTATGCTTGTATATCTCTACATCTAAATAATTTAAAATTTCTTTGTTTATTGTA
Source organism: Protopterus annectens (assembly GCF_019279795.1). Lineage (NCBI taxonomy): Eukaryota > Metazoa > Chordata > Ceratodontiformes > Protopteridae > Protopterus > Protopterus annectens. The sequence goes on along the minus strand of NC_056744.1, from coordinate 1,282,595,088 downwards.
TAGGTAAATTTCAAGAAACTGGTAGTAGTGTTTAAATAATTCATAAATTCAAAAAAATCATTATTGTTTCCTACCCAGAACATAACCATGTCATCCAAATATCTATGGTATAATATCCATTTATCTTTATATTTGGAATTTATTATGTATTTCTCTTCCCATCTCGAGAGTACTAAGTTTGCATATGTGGGAGCGCAGGCTGCTCCCATTGAAACTCAGATTTTTGTTTAAAGTATTTCCCATTAAAAATTAGGTAGTTGTTTTTCAAAATTACATCCATAAAACTGACAGTAGCTATTTTTTCCTCTTGAGTCATGTTCCTATCTAAAAATATACTTTCTTCAAATAATTTCATCCCTTCATTGTGTGGAATACAAGAGAACAAATCAACTATATCTATAGTTATGAAAATAATTTCTTCCCTATATATTTCGGGGGTTATTTCTCTTAAAAAATCCCAGGAGTCCTTCAAAATAACACTTTTATTAACCCATATGTGTTTTGCTTTTGTGTCAACGAACTTAGCTAAAGGAACTGTCATTGCTCCAGACGCTGACACAATAGGTCTTAAAGGTGGATCCTCCTGGTTTTATGTATTTTGGGTATGCGAAAATAGTTGCTACCCTTGGTTTTTCACCTTCAAATAGTTAACAGTTTTAATGTCGATAACTTTCTCTAAGTGCAAATCATCAATTAATATATCTATTTTTTTGTGTGCCATCTCGACCTCCTGCTTTGAGGCTACACAATAAATCTCTTCATTATTTAAAATAGTATTCATTTTTGCCTCATATAAGATTTTATCCATAATTACTAACCCACCCCCTTTGTCAGGTTTCATAATTCTTACTGTTTTATCATCAGCAATTTCTTTAAGTAATTTATTTTCCTCCTTGTTAAATTGTGGTGATAGTAATTCCCTTTTCTATCACTTTTCTTCCTTATTTCATTTTCCATTTTCATCTCCAAATTCTTAATTTGTGGTAATAGAGGGGGGTTGTATGTTGATTTCTTATTCAATACCCTACTTTCATTATTCTCTATATTCTCTTTTTGATTAGCAAACCCTACTCTAGAGGCTAAAATGGTTAAATTAATTTTCCTTAAAAAAAGTTTCATATCTATTATAGTGTTAGCTGTATCTCCTTTTTTCGATGGAATATATTTTAGTCCTTTGCTAAATAGACTAAAATGATGCTTATCAAGAATGTAATTACTAAAGTTATATATAGAAAAACCTTCATAACTATTTTTGGCATTTTCTCTGATAATATTACTTTCCCTTACCTCATTATTATAGTTGTAATTGTCATTTCTAGAATTTAAATTTGAATCGTCCTCAACACCTGTATTCATGACATCATTCAGGCTAGAAATAATGCTAATGTCAAGATTACTTCCTATAACATAATGTGTCTCAGTTGTATGATCTATACTATTTTCCTGAACTACTTCATAATGGGTGAGGGTATCTAATAATTGAATCTCCCTCTTCCCCTTTTCCCCCCGTATGTCCGAAAATTTCTTCTCCTATCATCCCCTTCTTCAGAGAATATTTCATGATTTTCATTTCCTAGGGGTGGAAATTCAATGTCATATATTTGTTCATCCATTTGGTCCTTGTTATAGGTCGTACCCTCATCCCTTCTATGTTTCCCCCTATAAATATTATTATTATAATTATTATTGTATTTCTTATTACCTATATAGTGTGTCTTAATAGGTTTCGGATAACTTATGTCATTTGCATATTCATATATGTCCCTATTTAGTTTATTCCACTTACGTTGTATGATTTCTTCACATTTCAAATCTATATTGCTTCTAATTTTAAAATATTTCTCTTTTTCCTCCTTAATACTAAAAATCATATCACTTTTAATACATAAATCAATTTCCATAATGTCCCTATCTAAAAGTGTCAATTTTCTTTCATTTTCATCAATAATATGTTGCACAACTTCCAATCCACATCTGTTAAATGTTTTCAATAGGTTTTCATAAAAAACAGTCCCCATTTGCACATTATTGGGGTATTTACAAATACGCAGTCCTTTTGGGACTATTTCTTTCTTGATACATTCTTTTAAGTAAGCGTTCTCTATAATACATGTTCTATATTGTAACATTAGCTTATATAGTTTGTCCAGTTTAGTGCTATAAGTGTCGCCGTCAGCAACACTTTTCCTCGTGTTATCAGAACTTTGAAAATTAAAGTTTTTCTGTAACCACTCATTAGTGGTTAAGGCATTATTAAAAGTACCTGGTGTAGTTTTAGGTCTGGCTCCTAAATCCTTATGTGACGTTCCTCTCAAACTGGAACTGTTAGTTCCTTCCCCAAAAATGTTCGGTGTGTTGCGAGGATCAAATTCTGAAATTAGTGTATTTCCTGGGTCGCCGGCTTCCTCGCTCTCGCCAATAAGCTCCCGTTTCCTTTTGTTTTGCTGCTGGATAAACCCTTCGGTCCCTTTTCCTTTCTCCTCGCTTCTCATTTGTAAAACACTCGAACAAATTGGCGTAAGTAAATTCACCAGTTCAGTGAGCTGACCTATTAACTTCCTGGTCAAACCAAGCTCTTCCTGCCCGTCAGAACTCATGATACAAAAACGGCAGGGTGCTACTCGTTGTTCTCTGAGCACTCACTCAATGTAAACCAATAATCCAAGTGGTGTAAAAGCCTAAACAGCCGAACAGACCAAACAAACCAAAACCACGAAGTTTGCTGCTAAATAGGCTACGTGCTCAAGAAAGTCCAAAGTAGCAAATGGATGATTCCACTTTTTATTTGACAAAAACACAGAATAAACGCTCTTCAAATCAATAACATCAATATGCGTTTTCGTCTCAACTAAGTGAGACTTCATCAGATGTGTGGAAGTTGTGCAAAGAAAACATTTAAATACCCTATTTCCCTTCCAATTAAGGAAAGGTACCAATAATATTTGTTCTCAACTTTTAAAAAATCCAATCAGCTTTACATACTCATAAATATTCATGAGTGTTACGTCCACCATTCAGAAACACCTCCGTACACATTGAGCTCCTTTCTAAATACGGACATCCAAACAGGAACACTCAAGATGTTCATAAAAAATGAGAGATGTAAGCGTAAGTTAAATTCAATACATACATATATCTAATAAATTACTAAGATATTAAAAAAACACTTAGAAATATTGAAACACAAAAATATACACTACATAATCTGTCTAAATGTGCAAAATCAGCTATGAAGAATTGATCTCCGTTCAAGGACGGACGTCCATGTAGCTATATTATTTATAATCAAGCTTCATATAAAACCCGCTGCTCTAAAAGCTTAAAAAATTATATTATATGTAAGTGGAAGTAGAATACATATATGTACATAAATCAAAGTACGTGATAAAAACACATGAATAAAAACAAATAGTTAAAAACGCGTCAATAATGTGTATACATGGTCTATCTAAATGTGCAAACTTGAATGTGCAAAATTTAATCATAATAAATATATAGATATAAATATAAAAATATATATAACTTAAATATATTGTGTATTTGTAAATATACATATATATACACATCATAAGATAAAAAACCAATAAAATATTCCACATGTAATACCCTAAATAATTAATAATGGTTAAAAATGTGTACAAGCGTAAGCTTTTTGGGGCACCCTGTAAACACTACCTGTTTGATTTATTAATTTATTAAATTCAACCTAAATAATTACCTATAAAACTTGTCAAAGTAAAAAAGCACAAGAGAGACACAAGGGGAAAAGTATTTAAAATGTGTGGAATTTATAATATATAAAATATATAAGGTATACAAAAAACCACCCTCTAGTGTCAAGTCCAAATAGTGCTAATGATATTTATATTTTGTTTGATTTTAATCTCAATATAGCTCCTATTGATAAAGAATCATTTAGTCCTGGACTTCTACTAGCATCCAAGTGCACCTGCCACCATAATTCTCTACTTTCTAGTATGTCTTCCCATGGCCCTCCTCTAGAGTCAATTTGAATTTGTTCTAATACAAAGAACAAAAAAGTTGCACCTAAACAGTTTTTAGTATGTTTATACAGTGCGTTTGTTTCTCTTTCTCTTTTGATATCGTAAGTGTGCTCATAGACCCTCTTTTTTAGTGGCCTCTCGGTCTTTCCAATATAATAGGATTGACACTTTTGGCAGGTCGCCAGGTATACCACTCTTTGGGTTTCACAATTGTAATAACTAAAACTTTTTAGTAATTTATTTCTACTCTCTAAATAAATTTCACTTTTATTAATTATGAAAGTGCACTGTGGGCATCTACCACACTTAAAAGTTCCAACTGTTACCCCCATATTTGTTCTCATAGCTTTCCCTGTTCTTTCTAATATGTTCCTAATATTAGGTGAATTTTTATAAACAATTTTGGGAGTTATCATTTTAACTTCCTCAATGTCAGTATATGTCAAAAATGTTTTCCATTCTCTGTTAAGTATTTCTCTCATATTTTTATTATGAGTATTATACTCTAATATAAATCTCCTTTGGTAATTTCTACCTTCCTCATTCAAACTTTCAAAATTAAAAGTTCTCTCATTTTCTGGGACACCTGTTGTGTTAATGGCTATACCTTTAATGGGTTGAAATCTTCCAGTTCTACCTAAAACTACTTCATTCCTTATATTTCTTATAAAATCTATGGGGTACCCTTTTTCCAAAAACATATTTTCTAGTCTTTCACATTCATCATGGAAATCTTCTTGCCTACTCGTCATCCTACACCCCCTCACGAATTGCCCTTTAATAATATTTTTCTTGTTGTGAAAGGGGTGTGCACTTCCAAAACGTAAAAAAGAGTTTACATAGGTAGGTTTTCTGTAGACTTTAGTTTCAAGATTACCTTTATGCTTGTATATCTCTACATCTAAATAATTTAAAATGTCTTTGTTTATTGTATAGGTAAATTTCAAGAAACTGGTAGTAGTGTTTAAATAATTCATAAATTCAAAAAAATCATTATTGTTTCCTGCCCAGAACATAACCATGTCATCCAAATATCTATGGTATAATATCCATTTATCTTTATATTTGGAATTTATTATGTATTTCTCTTCCCATCTCGAGAGTACTAAGTTTGCATATGTGGGAGCGCAGGCTGCTCCCATTGAAACTCCAGATTTTTGTTTAAAGTATTCCCCATTAAAAATTAGGTAGTTGTTTTTCAAAATTACATCCATAAAACTGACAGTAGCTATTTTTTCCTCTTGAGTCATGTTCCTATCTAAAAATATACTTTCTTCAAATAATTTCATCCCTTCATTGTGTGGAATACAAGAGAACAAATCAACTATATCTATAGTTATGAAAATAATTTCTTCCCTATATATTTCGGGGGTTATTTCTCTTAAAAAATCCCAGGAGTCCTTCAAAATAACACTTTTATTAACCCATATGTGTTTTGCTTTTGTGTCAACGAACTTAGCTAAAGGAACTGTCATTGCTCCAGACGCTGACACAATAGGTCTTAAAGGTGGATCCTCCTGGTTTTTATGTATTTTGGGTATGCCGAAAATAGTTGCTACCCTTGGTTTTTTCACCTTCAAATAGTTAACAGTTTTAATGTCGATAACTTTCTCTAAGTGCAAATCATCAATTAATATATCTATTTTTTTGTGTGCCATCTCGACCTCCTGCTTTGAGGCTACACAATAAATCTCTTCATTATTTAAAATAGTATTCATTTTTGCCTCATATAAGATTTTATCCATAATTACTAACCCACCCCCTTTGTCAGGTTTCATAATTCTTACTGTTTTATCATCAGCAATTTCTTTAAGTAATTTATTTTCCTCCCTTGTTAAATTGTGGTGATAGTAATTCCCTTTTCTATCACTTTTCTTCCTTATTTCATTTTCCATTTTCATCTCCAAATTCTTAATTTGTGGTAATAGAGGGGGGTTGTATGTTGATTTCTTATTCAATACCCTACTTTCTTTATTCTCTATATTCTCTTTTTGATTAGCAAACCCTACTCTAGAGGCTAAAATGGTTAAATTAATTTTCCTTAAAAAAAGTTTCATATCTATACTATCCTAAATGTTTGGGAATCTTTTTCTCCACCCTTAAAACAATTTAGTCATGCAATGAATTCAGATAAATATCTTTTAAAATATGAAAACTGTACCTGCTTTCATACACCCAAATATTGCCTAACCTTGGCTTTCCCACATTCTTCCTACAATCTACCACATCTTTAAAATACACAGACATACCACATTAATAGTAATATAGTGTCCTTTCCCTCAAAACCATCCCACATTTCCAATTCCCCTTTTCTCTCTCTGTCTGTTTTTATGTAACTTGTTCCATATAAATTCTGTATACAAGGTCTCCAAAAGAGTATTTACATTCACTTCAGTATATTTTACTGTTCTGTGTTATTCATTCTACAAGTTTACAAATGATCTAACTGTATTATTGCACTAATTGTAATGTTTTGTGAAACTTCTTGATATATTTCTTACTTGTGGATTACATAATCTCTTATCAAATTTTCAATTGGTCAAATGTAGAGGTGTTTCTTTTCATTGTATGTGTTGTATTTGTTAGAAAGACATCTTCTGGGCACAGCAAATAGAAACCAAGGTACATTTATTTTTTTTTATGTCATGAAAGACACTGCACAATGAGCATGAAATTACATCAAGCGTATTACCATAAGTGCCCACCAGAAAACACTTCCATTTTGTGGCTAAACATATTATTTCACATAACTGAAATATATTATGCACACATAGTAGTTGTTGTCATAACGCCGCAGTGGTATGGCGGTAGCATTGTTACCTCACAGCAAGAGGTTTCCCGTTTGATTCTCGGCGTGGCTTCGGAGTGCCTTCTGTGTGGAGTCTGCATGTCCTCCCCACGGTTGGATAGGGTTCGAAAGACATGCGTGCGTAAATGGGCATGCCTTCGTTGAAGGTTGGGCATCGAGCTGGCACCTCGGCATTTCATAAAAATCTACTGCTAATCATTAGCAAACTGGAGTTCCGCTGTGGTGACCCCTTACCAAGAAAAAAAATGAAAAGACAAGCAATAGTAGTTGTTGTCATATATATATATATATATATATATATATATATATATATATACATATGTCTAATACCCCCACTCAACAACTACTACTTAAGTCCTTAAGTCAACCCCATTTGTGATCTAAAATCTACAAACTTGTTTATTGTGAGTGGTGTTGTCATAACACGAGCATTCATGTTAAAGTTTCACAATATGAAAGCACAATCACTTTTTGTTCAACCAAGTCATGAGTGTAATGGTGTCTGACATCAATATGCTGGGTTCTTGCATTGATCTTCTCACTGGTTGCAAGCTTAATGCATGCTTTATTGTCCTCATATAAGACCATAGGCTGGGAGACTGGTTCTCCAAGATCTTCAAGTAACTGCCGCAACCAAATGGCCTCTTCGCTGGCATAGGCAGTAGAGATATATTCTGCCTCTATAGAAGACAACACCACTTAGATCTGTTTCTTGCTGGACCAGGATGTAGGACTGTTTCCTAATTTCAATAAGTAACCACTTGTAGATTTGCATGTGTTGAGGTCACCCGCCAAATCAGAGTCCACATATCCTGTGAGGTTTAAGTCACCAGTTGCTGACAACTTTAAAGTCAAGCTTCTGTGTCTTTGAGATGCCTCATAATTTTTTATTGAATTCCAGTCTCTTTGACATGGTTTACTTACATGTCTGCAGAGAAGCAACATGGCTGCTACAATGCTGGATGTGTAGAGGCTGCAATCTACAGAAGTGCCCTCACTGCTTGTCTGTACTGCTCATTAGATGGTAGAAGATCTTCCTCTCCTTCCAATTTTGGATAAGCTATGTCCATGGGTGTGCTCACTCTTTCAGCCTCAGCTATGTTGAACTGTTGAAAAACTGAATCAACGTTTGCACTCTGGTTCAAAAGAAAACTGCCATCCTACACACACCATATGTTAATTCTTAGGTAGTGTGTCATCTCACCAAGATCTTTAGTCTAAAAGTGCTGATTAAGTACTGTTATTAACTCTGCAATTTAATCATTCCTTTTGTAAACAATAATCAATTCATCCACATAGACTAACAGATACTTCCATTCTGCATCAGCATGTTTAGAGTATAGGCACCGATCGGCTTTGCTTCCCATGAATCCTTCATCTAGCAGAACTTTGATAATTTTGAGTTCCACACTTGAATCGCTTGTTTAAGACCATACAGAGATTTTTGCAGTTTTAAAACAAGACGTTCTTCTTCAGTTTTCACATATCTTTCTGGCTGTGACATGTATATTTCCTCTTCTATATCTCCATTGAGAAAAGCTGTCTTGATATTGTGATGTTTCACAATAATTTTCTGTAAAGCCGCCCTGTCATCAGTGTTTTGAAAGTACTTTGTTTGGCAACTGGAGTAAATGTAGCATCATAGTCTTCACCAAATTGTTATGAGTATCCTTTTACAACTAACCTTGCATCATATCTACAGATGTTCTCTTCTGAGTCACATTTTGCTTTAAAAGCCCATTTACATCCGATTACATGTTTACCTTGAGGTAGCTCTGAAAGTCTCTATGTCCGTTGTTCATTGAGTGATGTTAGCCTTTCATTAGCAGCTCAAATCCACATTTTCTTCTCATGTGGTGGTAGTTTTGCATCTCTTCCCATGAACCCAGCTCAGCCTGAACTGCTGTGTGAGCCATATAAGACAAACATTTAGGTGGAATACATTTATTGCTTCTTGCTGATTTCCTGACTGAATTCACTTGTGGTTCAGCATCATTTTTATCAGTTTATGAATTGTCTGCAATAATTTCTATTTCTGTGTAACTTTGTTTTTGTTTTTCTTGTGACAGGGATATGGATTTTTCCTCAGACTGAACAGTTTGTGTCAGTTCCTGAAACTTTAAACACAAACTTTCATCAACAATCACACTTCTGCTGATTGTTACTTTGTTTGTGTCTGGTTGAAGAACTCTGTATCCTTTCTGAGACTCACTGTAACCAACAAGTACACCTTCCTTTGCACATGGATCCCATTTTGTACATTTTTCCTTAGGAATGTGCACATAGATTTTTACTTCCAAAAATTCTGATGTGTCTCAAATCTGGTTTCTTTCTGTTCCACAGTTCATATAGAGTTTTCTCTGTAGTTTTTCTTGGCAAGTGATTTTAGGGATAGCATGCAGTCATGATAGCCTCTTTCCAGTATGTGGTTGGCATACCAGCATCGAAAAGCATGCTCCTTTCACAGAGAGTCCAGTTCTTTCTCTCTGCAGTCCCGTTTTGTTCTGGGTTATATGGTGCAGTAGTCTGGAATATAATTGTATTTTTTCTGAGAATGGCTTGTGTTTTGCCACTTGTAGAAGCTGTGTTGGTGCAGTGGTAGCATTGTCGCCTCACAGCAAGAGGTTCTCCCGTTCGATTCTCAGCTGGAGCGCCTTCTGTGTGGAGTCTGCATGTCCACCCCATGGTTGACTGGCATTCGAAAGACATGCGTAAATGGGAGTGCCTTTGTTGAAGGTCGGGTGTCGGGCTGGCACCTCAGCACAGTAAAAATCTACTGCCAATCATTAGCGGACCGGAGTTCCACTGTGGCGACCCCTAAAAGTCAAAAGAAGAACAACAACATTCAGATCCAGTATCTGTACATAGCACTCTGGACATGCTGCCAAATGTATTACTTACTTGAGCTAGATACTGTTCTAACTTTGCTGACACTTCATCCTTGTTGAGCAACAGGTAGAATGTGTTGTACCTGGAGAAATCATCAATGAAACTAAGAAAATACATCTTCCTTCCTGGAGTCATGTTTTTCATTGGACTGCAAAAATCTGAATGAATTAAGTCCAGAGGTTTTTGAGCTCTGCTGTTGCTTTGCTTTGGAAAAGGCTTTCTCATCATTTTCCCCTTAATGCAGCCAGTACATTTCATTATTTGATCACGCCGGATAATTTTGACACCACTTGCAAAGTTACTCTCAATTCTTTCCTTTATTGTATCAGGACTTCTGTGCCTAAGATGTCTGTGCCACGTCTGAATGCAGTTTGAATGTTTTTCCTCTTTGGCTGTATTAGTCATTTCACTGTAGTTCAGCTGATACAATTTATCTCTGATTTTGGCTTTTGCGAGTAAGCAATCCCCTTTTCTCACCTTATAAAGTCACTATGTTGCCTTAGTTTGTAAGCTTCTTCACTGACAATAGGTTACTTTTAAGATCAGGCACATACAGAATATTTCTCATGTGTATCTTTCTGGTGATATTCTGAGAGACAGGACAGAAAATAAAACAGTTTCTGATTCCTTCTGACTTTATTACCTGCCCGTTATATGTGGTGATTTCTTCTGTTTTGTGTTGATCAAACTGAGTGAAGAAATTTCTGTCATTGGCCATGTGACTTGTAGCTCCTGAGTCAACACACCATGCCTGCACAGATGAGGAGCCACATTTGGACTCATATGTATACTCAAGTGTTTGAAGTGACATCTGCTTCTTCCTTGACATTCTTAGTCTGTTGTGATTTAGCTTGTCTTTGCATTCTAGCTTTCCAGATTCTGCAATCTGACTTTGTGTCTTGTTTTTTTTACACACAAATCATTTACATGTTTCTAGCTGCATATTACTGCATATCCTGGTCTTTCATCAGCTTGGTCTGATATAGTTTTCTAATAGAATTTATTGCTGACATTAGCTCTTTCATGTACCTTTTGCAGTTCCTCCCACATTTCTTTAGCGATTGCACAGTTGCATATATGCATGATTTGATTATCATCTATGCAAAAGGAGATCATGCTCTGAGCTTTTTGATCCTTTTCTATCAACTCATCTATGGGTTCTGCCAGTCTGACTTCATCTTCACATTTCCACTTACCTTCTGTTATTAGAAGCATCCTCAGATTGAATTGTCAAGACTGGTAGTTCAGGTTTGCCAGATTCGTTTCTGAAAGCTTTGCTGAAGACGTGTTGGTAGCCATCTTTACCGTTTTTCTCCTTACTTTATCTGTCGCTGTACCTTGCACTTATTTACTGTAGCTGGTTGTATCTGTGTGCCAGGGTGTCTGGGTGTCTGGGCCCATAACCTGTTAGAAAAACTTCTGGGCCCAGTAAATAGATGCTTGCAGCCTGACTGTGGTCTAAACCGAGGTATGTTTATTTATTTATTTATTTTAATGTCATGAAAACACACTGCACAAGGAGCAGGAAATTGCATCAAGCATATTATCATAAATGTCCACCAGAAAACACTGCCATCTTGTGGCTAAATATATTATTTCACATAACTGAAATGCGCGCGCGCGCACACACACACACACACACACACACACACACACACACACACACACACACACACACACACACACACACACACACAGTAGTGTTGATATAGGGCTTGATTCCCTCAGCCCTCATTTGCCTACTATATGACCTGGGTCACCTGCATGGTTCAAAATTATTACACAGGAGCAGTTCCAATCAGAAGAGAAGTATAGAGAAGTGTAGAGAAGAGACTAAATAAGACTAGCACGAAAGAGCTCAGGGTCATGTTGAGTGGTGCCAGGAGTCCCAAAAAAATAGAAAGCTTCAAATAGGGATAGAAGGGGGAGGTACAGTCATAGTGGTCATGGCATAAACCAGGGCAAATGATAAAAGGGACTGCAATATGGTTAATCCACACATGAGTTATGTAGGAAAGAAAATAAAAAAGGAGGGAATCTATAATATTTGTATGTTCATTTTTACCTTTGTATAATCACACTTGTACTATGTCTTCTTATGTATTTCCAATATTGTATCTAACCTCAGGAGCTTTTCTCCCCGGGCCTCCACTGAAAATGGACATTAATCCAGCTGGACTAGCCCGGTCAACAAATGTAAAATAAAATAAATAAATAAAATAAATAATAAACTTGTACTCTACGTTAGGCTGATCATAAACTGTAATGTATTTGTGGGAAAGGATTGCCAGCAAATGTTGGCAACCCAGCAGTCAAACATGAAGGTTGAATGAATACGACCTGGTTAGATGCCGTATAATGACCAAAGGATCCTGAAAGAGAAGACAGTGGATATTTTAAGGAATGCATAATTTTTGGAGCAAGAAAAAGAAAGTTGTACTGATGGGGGTACTCGATGAAGAGAGATTTAATTACTTATTGCAGAAAGAAATAATGAAATAAGCCTCATACTGATTTACAATAATGTGGGTTAAGATGCAGAAGCAAATGTATTCATGTTCAGCAGAGCCCATACTGTAGAGTGCATCATCAAAGATGGGGGATCAACAGCCAAACAAACACAATGAAAGTGTAGGGCTGCATAAAGGCAGGCAATATTAAGACAAAAGTGAAAGTCTGGAAACAAGTGGGGAGAAGAAATAGATGGTGGATAAGGATAAAGATAAAAATAAAGAGAAACACAAAAATAACTATTGAAAAAGTGTTAGGAAAATGCCATAAATGGGAGAAGAAATCAATACATGAAGTACAAGTAGGTTGAAGAAGCACACCTTGCAAAGCAAAGGTTTTACAAAAGTTAAAAGAGGGGAGTTGGCAGGGATATGAGGAAGCTAGTTAAAAATGCTACAGTGGTAGCATAGGCAAATTAAAAAATAGAAAAAGATCTAGCAGAAAGTATAAAGAAAGGAAAGAAAGGTTGGGAAAATAAGCAAAGTTAAGAAAAATGCAAAGCTTGGTCAAAGAGCAAGATCAATACAGTGAGGGTGGATGAAAAGGCAGAAATTCTGAATAATTTCTACACTGCCATCATCACAAGACAGAAGCAAGGAAGAGTGTCACATTGGTGACAATAAGGGGGAAGGGAGAGGACCAACTGTCACCTATCATGGAAAGTTTTAGGAAGTAAAGTGATGGCTTTAAGAGAAGCTTTGGACATGTTCATGAAATTATAACCCCCAGGATCCTAAAGAAGATGAAGAATGTTCTTACCAATCCTCTGGAAGTAATCTAAAATCAGCCATTCAGCATTGGTGAGGTTCTGGGTGATGGAAAAGATGGCTTAGGGATGCCAACTCTCAAAGTGGGGGGACCTAATGGTGGCCAAGGAAAATACAGACATGCATGCCTGGCTTTGTTATCAGGGAGAGTCATAAGAAAATACTGATGGAAGGGTTAGATGCTTTTCTAGAGAAAAGTGGGGAAGTCTAGTAGACCAGCTTTAACTTTTTATTAGTGGGTTTCACTGGAACCTTAAAGAAATGACACTGCTACCTTGACTTAAGTAAAAGTTTTAAGTGAGACTCTTACAAGACTATGTTAGGAAAAATGCAGTTGACTACATGAGCAGAAGAGTGCTTCAATGGCTGGAAGTAAAGAATCATAGTTAAAAAGCCACCATCCAATGTAAAGGGAAGTGTATAGTAGGTTTCCACAGGAAGCACTTCTGGACCAGTGCTCTTTGGCACATTTTCTTCAGGTATAAGGTTCGATGAGAATGGAAGTTAGAGGTACGATGGATTATGGGTCAGCATGTCTTTGGTTGGAGAGAGGGTGGAGAAGTGGCACTTAAGGTTTAATACAGCAAAGTTTGTGATAATTCCAGGGATCCAAGACACCCAATGTAGAACACCGACTTGGGAGAAGGCCATACAAAAATGCATAGATTTGGAAAAATGTCTTAGTATAGTAGTAGAAATTGAAATGAAACAATAGTAACAAGCTAAGCTATACAGCCTATGTGTTTATTTAGTAAGTTAATCAATTACATTTGTTGATCAGGAAAATCAAAACCTGACTAGACAGTTCCATTTTATGTAGATGTAGAAGCTAGCAGAGTAAAGCTCCACAACACAATTACAGTTCATGGAAGGAAAGAGTGCAGTTGTAAGTGAACTTGCAGAACATGCAGCGTATTATGAGAAACTACCAAAATGCACAAGTACCAACAGGTATACTTTGTTGTTTAACATGTATGACTGATATTATTTTGCTATGTCATACAGAGCTACACACTATCATAACACTGGGGTACTATATGCAACTAAAACCTGTAATACTAATCTCATCATATTTATTATGAAATACACAATACAAACCAGGGCTGACAGTCATGTGAGTAGAGATGGCAAAGGACTGGCATCAAACTGGGGGGTGGGTGGGCAAATTAATGAAGTAATTTTGGGGGGCAGAAATAGGAAAGCTGAAAGGTTAAACAGAAATGTTTATTAGAAAAAGTGAGCTACTAAGAACACCATTTATGCAAATACACATCTGTTAACACAATAAAATGGTTCTTTAGTGTCTACCTGAATTTGACTTTGGAAAAAAAATGTTTAATGATATTTGACAGCCTATTTGAAAATACTGACACATCTTTTTGAAAGGAGTCATTAGGATAATAGATTCTAGGAACTGAGATACCATAATGTTCCACTACAGATTCCTTGTAAGACTACAGCTAGAGTACTTTTTCAACTACTGATGTCCTTACAGGGATAAATATATCATGCTAGTTGAGAAGGCACAAAAGAAGGCTGACAGTATACTAAAAAGAATGGAGGACAAGAGGCATGATCAAAAGGTACAGGTAATAACACAGTTCTCACTTAAATGTAGATCAGAACAGGGACAGGATGATTCAGAAGACAGAGGACAATGTGACAGAATACAGTTAGAAGAAATGTTGACTATGGAGGAGGGGGAATGCTGACCATTTAATGGATACAAAGTTCTGCACAGACATAAGAAATGGCTTTTTCCACAGAAAAAGCAGAGTACAGATGTGCAGGGATGAGGACTGTATGAAGAGCAAGAGCAAAGGGGAGGGCCATTGAAAGGTATAGAAACAGACCAGACTGCACAAGCAGCTTTTCCTCTTTCTGCCATTGTACCTATACAACTTAATATAATATAATATAATATAATATAATATAATATAATATAATATAATATAATATAATATAATATAACATAATATAACATAATATAATATAACAATATAATATAATATAATATAATATAATATAATATAATATAATATAATATAACATAATATAATATAACAATATAATATAATATAACATAATATAATATAATATAATATAATATAATATAATATAATATAATATAATATAATATAATATAATATAACATAATATAACATAATATAATATAATATAATATAATATAATATAATATAATATAATATAATACATGCTGGCTATGCCCTTGTAACTCCCACTCTAATATCACCCACCCCATTCATCCACTACCTTTCTTTCCACTCCACTAACTACCTTGATTATAGCAAGCTCAGATGCTCATAAGCCAGTACTTATTATACAGCAGGAACTTCTTCTTCTTGTAACATTTGTTAATGTCTGTTATGCACTTCACAGATAAAGATTCTAGTTGTCTACTGATGTACTATGTTCTTCATCTGTAAATATGTTGTAAGTAATTGCTATGTAAATTGTTAATCGCTATGTAATCCAATGTAAGTACTGTCTGTTTATTTTAACTGTGGAGCTTTTCTCCCCGGGCCTCCGCTGAAAATGGACCTACGTCCAGTCGGACACTCCCGGTCAACAAATATAAATAACTAAATAAATAAATAATAAAATAAGCAAGCAGTAATGCCTGACAGCATGTGTGGTTGGGCTTCTACATCCCTGGAAGGGCATTAATTACACATTAACACACCCCCTAGAATGCATTATTACACTTAGAGAATGGGCTATCTGTAAACTTTTGTGTTTTACTTGCATATTTATTTTTTTAAGTACTATATATATATTTACATAAATAAAATATATTTATTTTGCATCAAAAATATTTATAAAAAGTACTATATATATTTTTTATAAATATTTTTGATGCAAAATAAATCCACTGCTCAATGTTTCAGATCTGCTGTAGTATATGTTAATGGAAGAAGCATTTTGCATCCAAATTATAACACTTAAAAATATTCAGACATTTACTTTATTTTTTGGTTCCTTACTCCTAAAACGTTTGGTTTGCTGCCAGTAATTGGAGACTGAATTTACTAAATAATGGCATACATTTCAGTTTCAAACCATCATTTTCTTCAGAAAATTCATACTAACACAAATCCTTTTAATTAAGTAAGTTTGTAATTTTATAAGAGCAGTAATTAAAATATGTTCCTATTTTTGAACCTTTGTTCCCTCTTTATTTTAAGCTTTATCCAGGTTTCTTCAGCTGAAAGGTCCAGGGGTAGGCAAATGTCTTTACTATTGCTCTCACTCAGTCTGTCACCCATAGCTCTGTTTCAGAAAATGTATGCTAACAGAAATCCTAATAGTCAAGTAAAATATGTTCCAATTTTGAGCCTTTGTCCACTGTTTATTTTAGGTTTATCCAGATATTTTGAACTAAGAGTCAACAGAGCATACCTTTCAACTGTCCAGATTTTTGCAGAATGTCCAGATTTTTGGCTTGTATCTTTGGTCCCATCCTCATAAAATGTCTAGCTTTCTGGCAAATCACTGGGGATTGAAGTCATTAAATAATGACAATTTGAGTTTCCAACTTCATATCCTTCAGATAATGCATGCTAATCGAAACCCTGTTGTTCTAGCAATGTTCTAAGTTTATAAGAGCAATATTTAAAATCTGTCCTTATATTTGGTCATTTGTCCCTCATTATTAGTGGCTCTGTGTAGATTTCTTGTGCCGATAGGTTGAGATGTATGGACAAGAGGTATGTAAATCTCTTAACTGATGCTGTTACTACCAGGGATTGCTTTTATTCTTTTTTATTTATTTATTTGCAGATTGTTAACTGGGAAAGGCCACTGGGCCATACAGAGCCCATTTTCGGTGGATGCCCAGCGAGAAAAGATCCTTAGTACAATAAAAGAACAACCAAAAAAAGTTATATACATTGGTAGTAAACCATTATCTAACTAATACTGGAATACAAAAAAGAATAACAACCAAATAAAATGATATACATTGGTAGTAAGCCATTAGCTAACAAATATTGGAATACAAAAAAGAACAATTAAATAGAATCATATACATTGGTAGTAAACCATTAGCTAACAAATATTGAATTACAAGGTTGAAAACACACTTCGCAATTTAGTGGCCAGACAACTACTAGTGAACAGGTTACAAAAATGTTTTTTGGGGGTGTATAGATAAAGCATAGCACTGAAAGTAGAGAGATAGTATGTTATTAGAGCTAGGTATTCAAGGAGGCTGAGTACAAGTACAGTTCCAGAAGGAAGATAGAAAAGTGTAGAGAGAGGTTTTGACACAGGCAGGATTTGAGATTGTTCTGATAGCTAATGCTAGAACATTCCAAATCTTGGCTAAGGAGTAAGAGAAAAGAAGTTAGCCAGGTGGGAGGTTGAGTTTGTGAACCTGAAGAAACTGCTGATTCACAGATCTAAGGAGCCTATTTGGGTGGTAGAAAGTGAAGATAGAGCTAAGGGCAGGATGATCAGATGGTTTGAAGATAAGTTTGTGGGCAGTAGTAAGTTGTAGATAGTTGAGATAGTTTGGTACTTTCAGTCATTTTAGGTGGTGAAGAGCAGCACAGTGATGGGAGAAGGTTTTGGAATTTGTTGCAAATTTTCTAATTTTATTATAACATGTCTCAGACTTGGCTTTTTGACAGGTTTAGAGGTTAATAAGTAGAGGGGTGCCATACATTAGGGAAGAGAGTAGGTAAGTAGTGGCAAGGGTTTGTGGGGTGGAGAGGCTAAGGAAGTGGTTGTGCCTATAGAGCATTCCAAGTTTCTGATTTTTTTTGGATGTTTTGTCACTGTTGAATATCAAATTTTAGGTGTTCATCTATGGTTGTGGTTGGCAATTTCTGTTAGTGCTTTATTTTGGGAGTAGATGTTGAACTTGGTTTTGTCCAATAGGGTCAATTTTTTGACGTTGAAAAGCATGATCTTGGATTTGTTTGGGTTAAGACCTTGGTGGTTACTAAACATCCAGGATTCAGTGGTGGAGAAGATTGTTTGGGTTTTGAGCTGGAGTTCAAAAGTAGAGTCAGCTGTACAGACTATGGTTGAGTCATCTGCATATTGAATAAAGGCTCCATTGGTAATAGATGTGTGAAAATTGTTAATGAAAATATTGAATAGGAGGGGAACAAGTATGGAGCCTTGAGGAACTCCAGTAGGAATGTTATGGCAGGAAGAGATAGAGTTTTGCCATTTGATGGCTTATTGTCTGCCTTTTGGATAGCTTGAGAACCAATTGAGAGTGGAGTGGGAGAGTCCAAAGTTAGTGAGTTGTGATAGTAGCAAAGGTAGGGAAACTGTATCAAATGCCTTTGAAAGATCTAAGAATATGGTA
Source organism: Protopterus annectens (assembly GCF_019279795.1). Lineage (NCBI taxonomy): Eukaryota > Metazoa > Chordata > Ceratodontiformes > Protopteridae > Protopterus > Protopterus annectens. The sequence goes on along the minus strand of NC_056744.1, from coordinate 1,282,576,767 downwards.
GCTACTATATTCCTGCTATAAATGGCTTAGTTAACAATATCCAGGTAGGAAAAAAAGGGCAGTTGTTGTGCTGTGGCCAGGTCTGAGCCCATGTTTTGTGGAAGATGGGAGGGGTTTCTGAAGTAGATAGGGCATTAGTTGAATGTGAATGCACTTTTTCAAGATCTTACAGATAGGTGACCGGATACTATAGGTCAAAAGTTGGAAATATCTATGTTTTTGCCACCTGTGTTAAGAGGAATAATGTAGGCTTGTTTTCTATATTTTTGGCACATAAGATTCTTGGATGGATCTGTTAATTAGGATACTTATGGGGAATGCAGTGGCTTTGCCAGTGATCTTTAGAAAGGTTGGGGGTAATTTGTCAGGAGGGTTTGAACACTTTTGAGCTTCAGGAGTAGTTTTTTAATAGTTGTGGTAGAGATGGGGTTGATAATGAAATTAGGGATAGAATGGAAGTAAGGTTCAGGTGAGGATGTGGTACCTGTAGATATGCTGGAGTTGGAGGAGGTTTTTGGAGATGTAGTGTCACTTATCCTGTCTTTGCTATGTGGAAAGCTAGTGATGATGTTGGCTATAGAGTTTATAAAAAAAGAGTTAAAGAGAGAGGCAATTTCATGCAAAGGTTTGCCAGAGTGAGGATAGGGATTGTTTTATTTACCTGTGTTTAGGAAAGAAGACATAGAATTCCAGAATTTTTGAGAGGTTTGTTTCTGGATAGATTGCAGTTTTGAGTAGTAGGATTTTTTCTCATTATGCACCAACTTTTTCACCTGATTACGTAGCTGTTTAATGTGTCAGGGTGTCCTGGTTTTTGTTAGCTTGATAATTCTTCCAGGTTTTATCTCTAAGGTACATTAGAGTTTTAGTGGGCTTGTTTAGCCAAGGAGCATAGTTAGTTTTGAGCCTTTTTGTTTGGAGTGGTTCAAGACTATTTAATGTGTCCAAAAATATGATATTGAAATAATCTACAGCACTGTCCAGTGGGAGTATTTTTAACATTTGCTAGTTAATATTTTTGAGGATATCAGTAAAGATTTGACGGTTGAAGGCAGTTAGGTTCCTTATCTGTTTGTACTGGTGTTGATTTTGGAGAAGTGAAGGGGAACAGCAGATTTAGGCAGGGAGGTGGTCACTCAGTGTGTCTGGAAGACTACCTTCTTTAGATATTTTGTTGGGATGGGAGATGAGAATCCAGTCTAGGGTGGATCTTGTGGTTTTATCCTTGTTTGGTCTTGTTGGTCTTCACTCTCTCTCACAGACACACACACACACACACACACACACACACACACACACACACACACACGCACACAGTCTGTTTTTCTTTCATGCATGTATTCACTTACACATGCAAACAGAAACATAAATACGCACACACACTCACACACACACATGCACGTGCACAGACACACACACACACACACACGCACCCACACACACACGCACCCACGCACACACGCACACACACACACACACACACACACACACACACACACACACGCACACACGCACACACACACACACACACACACACACACACACACACACACACACACACACACACACACATATATATACACACACACAAACACAAAGACACACACTTTTTTCCGTTTCATTTATTTTACATTTGTTAAACAGCAAAAGCCCTGCTTAGTGAGTGTAAGATAACAGCTTGATTAATCTCTCACTGTCATACATGCATACACTCTCACACACAGACATAAATACATGCACACTTTTTTTTTTTTTAATTATTTTACACTTGCTAGGGTGGCCACGGTGGTGCAGTGGTTAGCATTGCTGCCTCACAGCAAGAGGTTCTCTGGTTCAATTCTTGGCTAAGGTGCCTTTTGTGTAAAGTCTGCATGTCCTCCCTGTGGTCATGTGGGTTTTCTCTGGGTGCTTCGGTTTCCTCCCACATCCCAAAGACATGCAGTAGGTGGATTGGACACTTTAAATTGGCCCTAGGTGTGTGTGTGCGTGTGTGCCTTCTGTGGAAGGTTGTGTGCCCGGCTGGCAACTCGACACTGTAAAACTCCACTGCCAATCATGAGCGGACAGATATTTTACACTTGCTAGACAGCAAAAATGCTGCTTAATGAGTGTAAAATAATGGCGACCATTAGGTTTTTTCAGTCCGAGCTCACTGCAGTTTGATATGTTGACAGGAAGGGTTCCTATTACCTGATTGAATGTTTAGGTTAGCGAACACCTAAACATCAATCTGGTAATAGCGAAAGTAAAAAACCGAGAATGGCCGATTTAATGCAGGGAAAGAATTCCCTTTGCCGTTATGCAGATTTTTCCCCTTTCCCCACTGTAGAGCGATCTCGGAGTTGGTATATTTAGTTAGGGTGGGTGTGGGAGGCACAGCCCCTCACTTCATTTTGGTTTAAATTTTTTTTTTGCGGCCGAGGCAATTCATTCCCTATGTTAAATCGGCCATTCGCTGTTTTAATTTTTCAATAGTACCAGTTCGACTTTTAGGTATTCGCTAACCTAAATGTTCGATCGGATAATGTAGATGCGACAGGAAGCAGCTAGACTTGATTTTCAGAAGGCTTTACTTGTACATTAATACCCTGCTGGAGAATGTTAGTTCTACAATCAGAGTGCCAATGTACAGTTCGCCCATTCTCTAATATAATATAATATCATGCAATATATGCAATTGTTCTTTCCTTTGTTCCATGGATCCAAGATTTGTTCAAATAACTGCATAGTATTACAATCTACAACACTAATGGACCAAGATGAATCACCTGGGACTAGTATTCAGCAAGTTTGCATGTTCAATGAACACTTTCATAAATCATTATTATGGCCTCCTGTCTTTACTAATATTTTGACAGAAATCATGTAAGGTATCCAGCAAATAAAAAAGAAATAGCCTTATATTTGTTCCTAGCCCTGTAACACATCTTATTTTATTTTCTGTAGAGCATAACACCAATTGGCATAACACTTATTGTCTAATACCTTAATCAGCTCCACTGATCTGTTTCCTGAAGCTTGTCATATCCCAAGCTGCTCCTGACAGGTTCAGTTCTCCTGTCATTTTAACCATCTTCTGCCTTCTGCACTCCTTCATTCTATCCTCATGTCCCCCACACACTCCCTTGATGTATGTGAGAGCTGGCACACTGTACAGCATTACCAGCATTCCTTAATTCCTGTGTCCTCCATTCTAACCTCATGTCGCCCACAGACTCCCTTGATGTATGTGAGAGCTGGCACACTGTACAGCATTACCAGCATTCCTTAATTCCTGTATCCTCCATTCTATCTTCATGTCCCCCACACACTCCCTTGATGTATGTGAGAGCTGGCACACTGTACAGCATTACCAGCATTCCTTAATTCCTGTGTCCTCCATTCTATCCTCATGTCCCCCACATACTCCCTTGATGTATGTAAGAGCTGGCACACTGTACAGCATTACCAGCATTCCTTAATTCCTGTGTTCTCCATTCTATCCTCATGTCCCCCACACACTCCCTTGATGTATGTGAGAGCTGGCACACTGTACAGCATTACCAGCATTCCTTAATTCCTGTGTCCTCCATTCTATCCTCATGTCCCCCACATACTCCCTTGATGTATGTGAGAGCTGGCACACTGTACAGCATTACCAGCATTCCTTAATTCCTGTGTCCTCCATTCTATCCTCATGTCCCCCACATACTCCCTTGATGTATGTGAGAGCTGGCACACTGTACAGCATTACCAGCATTCCTTAATTCCTGTGTCCTCCATTCTATCCTCATGTCCCCCACACACTCCCTTGATGTATGTGAGAGCTGGCACACTGTACAGCATTACCAGCATTCCTTAATTCCTGTGTCCTCCATTCTATCCTCATGTCCCCCACACACTCCCTTGATGTATGTGAGGGCTGGCACACTGTACAACATTACCAGCATTCCTTAATTCCTGTGTCCTCCATTCTATCCTCATGTCCCCCACACACTCCCTTGATGTATGTGAGAGCTGGCACACTGTAGAGCATTGCCAGCATTCCTTAATTCCTGTGTCCTCCATTCTATCCTCATGTCCCCCACACACTCCCTTGATGTATGTGAGAGCTGGCACACTGTACAACATTACCAGCATTCCTTAATTCCTGTGCCTTAATCCCAGGTTCTGCCCATGCCCATTTCCTTGTGTCGTTCAAGAGTTGGTCCTCCTCTCTGGCCACAAAGTTTGTGATTTATTTTGGTCACTAACCAACATCCTTTCTTCCCTTCTCTGTTAATCCTGAACAATTCATGCTCAGCCATCTATAGTCTTCTCACTCTTTTCAATGTCCCATGTTTGTGTGATACCACCATTACCCACCCCCTGCTCCTGCATCACTTCCTGAAGCCACATCTTCATATGCAGACCCCTCGCATTGCACAAGGATAGAGTCCAGCCTTCCTTAAAGTGGACCTTATTTTCTGCAGTATGCTCCATGTTCTTTCTTTCCTTTTTTCTGCTGTCAGAGTGCATATCCACTCCTCTGAAACACCCTTCCCATTTTCTTCTTAGTTTCTATTCATTTATTGTTAACCAGGTAAGTGAAATGGTCCTTTCCAGGCACATGGGCAAAGGTAAATAAAATATATATATTTCATACAAGATTTCATAGCATACAACAATGTTAGCAGCTAAACAGGTTGCATATTTGCCTTTGGTGGAGAAAGCTGTGGGTTCTGTTCCTGCTTCAGACAGTTGATTTAATTGTCATTACTGCCAATGGGTTGCAGTATAATATGTGCTGCTTTCTAAGTGAAATGCCCATTGAATGTGATGAGGGCCTCATCTGCCTGAGTTGGCGGTAGCTAAGGTTGATGTAAAAGATCCCATAGCACTTATTTAAAAGAATAGTGGAAGTTCCCTAGTGCTCCCTACTCAATATGTATACCATCTTGGGATTCCTCTGAAAAAAGGCCATCGCTTAATGGGATAAATCTGGTCAATGAAGTATAAATAAATGTGTGTGTAAGCATGTGTGTATGTATCTACATATTTTAGTGTACCCAGTTAACCATACATATTTTAGTATACCCAGTTAACCAGCATGTTTTTAGGAGACGGAAGCTGACCAGACTGCTTGTACACAGTCCAGAAAAACATGGGTCAGAGCATGTAAAATTACATTTATATAGTCACCACAGGTGATGACTGAGCCCAATATGATAGATATGTGAAGCAAAGCTGTTATCACTAAGCCACAGGGCTGTCTCAAGAGGCAGACTTTGAGCTCCAATATTTAAACTCATCTCTGAACACTGCCATTCCTTGTGTGCCATGATGGATCTTGTCCCTCACATAGAGCTGTTTGATCTATTAGAACCCCCTACCACCAATCCTAAGCCCTTTTTCCTTGTCCACTACTGCACTTGCCTGTTATACTCCTAAATCCTTCCCTTCCAGCTAAGCATGCTGGTTACTGGTGCAATAACTGGAAAGCAAGAAATATGTACATTAATTTGGCTGACAATGTTGGTTTCATTGATCGATTTTTAACCAGGTAATTAAACTGGTGCTTCATGGACTATTTTTGTCCATGAGAACAGCTATTAGGGCAAGAATAAATGTACTATATATAGATAGTTCAGAGCAGAGTCCATCAACCACTAAGTTTTTCTATGTTATGAGAAAAGCAGAGCAAAGTGAGGGCTCCAAAGTAGACACAGTGAGAACATGGTTATTCCCTTCAGACAATGACCAGAGATTAGAACTCAGCTAAGTATTGTGAGGCAAAAATCAAACCGCTGGCTGGTCAAGGTTAACATGAAGAGCTGAGAACTGACAACACTCAGGCTTGGTCATAACTAGTCTTCAAGCAAACAACTCAGAGAAGGCTCTAAACTAGTAATAAAATGAGGGGGGTCTTGCGAACTCTGTAATTCTTTCAATAGAAAAGGTAGACATGAGTACAAAGGATGGCAATGGGAGGATATTGCACCAGCGCTGCTCCCTGAATAGTGCTATATTACCACCTGCATCCACTTTTCTTCAACTACATTTTCAGAAATTATTTTACAGCTGAGGAAATGTGCACACATCCTGACAGAAACATACTATATTGGAAAGTCACTCATTCCTATGATGTAGTTCTAAAATGCAGCAGGTGACTTTCTCTGGCTCAGACGTTAATGGTAATTCTAATGGTACGCAGAGAAGATTACTTGTTTAATGCATCTTTATCAACTGTAGATATTAAAAAAGGACAAATGATTATAAAGCAGTTCAGCTTTGATTTTAAGTTAGCATAATTAAATTCATAGAGAGGCTTGTAAAATTAATTATATCTCGCATTTTTGCTACCACTAACAGTGTGAATCTACCCCTTAGGATCGCTAACAGAAATGCATGCCATTTTTTTTCTTTAACCAAGACAAATTATTTTCCAGGCATTTTCATTGGTTTGCAAAAGGATAGCCTTATGTGAAAATATAACACATTATGCTATTATTTTTGTCTTTTTAAACCGCTGCCTGCCTTCTTTTGATTATGATTAGATTAACTTATAGGTTTGCATTTGTTTCTTTCTAGATCTAGATGTGGGGTTTGTTAAGGCCCAGAAGCCAGTGACTCTGCATTTAATAATAATAATAATAATAATAATAATAATAATAATAATAATAATAATAATAATAAATCCTTCTTTAGATTTGACTCATTTACTGGACAATGTAAGCATCTCTTTAGTTGTCTATATGCAGTTAGTATTAAGAGTAACCAGTTATGCGGAGATAAATGTTTCCCAGTCTGAAGAGCAGCAAAATTATTATACAATGAAAGTTAAGGTGAAGTCTGGATCGCTGTATTAATTCACAAATGCATAGCAACGTTTAACATTACCTCTTTATATGAAATTAGGAAATAGCATAAATAAATCAAGAAAATGTCACTGTCAGTTGGCCTTTCTTGTTCATAACCAGAAGTTCTAAACCATAAAAGATAGCCTTTAATGTACTTTCTAGGAATATGAATGGACTATACAAATAGGTGCTGTGCTGTGCTGTATTCATTTCCTAAATCAGCATGCATCATATTCTTTGTTCTCCCAGTACTCAAGATGGAGAAACACAAGAGGGATATGGACATGAATTTCAACTGTAAAAAATTCAGAAACAAATACTAAATATACAAAGTGTAATTTAGCACATCACCCCTGAAATGTATGTATGTATGTGTGTACACATGCCCCTGTGCATACATAGATTTGCAGATATAAATATAGATATAGATATAGATACTTTTTGCAGTTTCTCCTTTGTGCAGCTGGCCATCAGCTACTTCCAGTACTTCCTGTCATCATCTGAGTCTGTTAAACCTGTTCGGACTAACTTCAACCAATGTCAAGACCAGTATGGATACGAAAACACCTGGGGTGAAATCATACTACTGCCAAGGAATATTCTTCCTACTATATTTTCATCTCTAGCTCACCCATTACCATCTTGTAGATATATTATGCAATGGGAGTCAGTGCCAGACCACCATTCAGTTCTCCAAAGAGTTACTGTCATCAGACAGCACACTTGCTAATTTTTCTCTAATCTTCACCAGGGCAATCAACAGCATGAATGTGTCCTGAGCAAGCGCACTCCTCTCCAAAGAGAGCCCACATGCATCCTACTTGCCTGTACCATCCATCAGCCAAGCCATTAATTGAATCCATATCACCACTGGGAACATTAATGCATGCCCTTGCAAATGAACAAGATAAATTGACGTAAGTCTGTGAAGAAGTTAGTGACCTGTATAGTAACGTTCTGTAGAAGGAAAGCTGACATTCCTGATATCAGAATGTGCATGGAAAGGTGTGTTCATGCTTACAATTGATACTTGGTCCATGGACAAGACAGGGCAGTACTGACATGTTCTGAAAAAGAAGGCTGCAAAGAACAGAATAATGCTCCTGCCATTTGAAAAACTAAGTAATATGGGCAGATGGGGTAGAGCTGATAGTTTGAATTTAAAGCTTTGCAATCCTGGAATTTATTAAATATATTTGCCATTGCTTTTACAGTTAACATGTGTCTGTACAAGGCATGAAATAAAACTCCATTATCTCATCACATAAAACTATTCTATTGTGTTTCACATATCTTTGTCGTGTTTATTATTATGATTTTGTAAGACTGGAGCCTGGAACTAGCTTTCTGTCCTGGGCACCATGCAATGTTTGTATAGAAGAATGTTCTGACTGTGAGATTAGATAAGAAATTAGGTACCTTAACAGACATGATCAACATGTGCTTATCAGACAATTCTGAGATGAAAGTATTATTATTAAAAGCGGTGAAAAACTCCAGTCGATTGGTGAAAAAGTGGGATTGTTGGAGTCCTCCAGAGCAATGGGCACCACATCGGGAGTGCCAGATTTTAATTATTTGGTTGGACTAGAATGTAGAAGATCTAGCGAACATGCAATGTAGAGAAAATCTCCATCTTCTTAATCTAAAAGAATGATTAGGAAAAATAGGATTTAGTAAAATTCATGCAGGAACAGGTACCCAAAACAATCAAACTATCCCATGACATAGTGAGTGAGAAGGCACACCAAGTACCAAAATGCCTTCCTTGCAGTGCTCAGTCTTGTAGAGATGTGATTGTCAGCCTATAAATGTTATGGTCAAAGTAGAACTTTTGAACAATGCAAAGGAGGGGAAGGAAGATTTTTTTATTGGATAATCAAAATGTGCGAGTCTTCCACATACCTCTCATCTATGCTCAAAAATTTTGGAGAAAGACAAAAATAATGGTGTAACAGATGCCCCGAATAAGGCTCGTTTACTAAAGTTAAAAGTACAACAGATTTTTCTGAACAATAGGAGGTAATAAAACTCTTAACATCTGCTGTTGTAAACTAGATGTAAAATTAAAAATGTTAATGAGGGACAGGGAAAAAAATAAATGGCAAAACCAAAGAAATTCTTCAAAATCAGGGACAGTTAAGACGCATGCTCCTCCAAATTTATTCATTAGAGATGACAGCCTAAAGATGAACAATTATAGAAGTAATAATTCTTTGCTATAAAAATGTCATCAATACAGTATTTACATATCCTGACAAGTTATAATTTAATTGGCAAGCTTACAAAGTAATGTGTATACTCCAGAGGTTGATTTATATTTCTGCAAAGTAACTTTTGCATAGAAGCACCTAACCTAGCTGTCTAATACTCATCCTGAGCCAAGTAGTGCCCGCTCATCCAGGTAGAGCCACTGAAACCAATTCCAATAGCCTACAACATATCTCTCAGGCCAAGGAAAATTCACTGTGGTCTCCCCTTTAAGAGATCTGACCAGAGCAACTGTAAACCTTTCCACTACCCTTCCCAGCTCACTGTAACTGCCTATGAGATCTGCCAATCAACAGCCATTTGCAGTACTGACTGACTGACAACAAATTTAACTGTCTAGAAGGTTGAAATTGGTGGACATGGATAGAGCTCACCAAATACCATAAAATGGCCAAGAAACTAACCAGCACACATAACTTGAGCAATCTACAAAACCAAGATATCCAGACAACCTTGCATCATTGAAAGGAGTAGGGTGAACAACAGAGTTCCCCTTACGTAATTAAATTATTTTAAAAAGGTTGATACGCTGCTTTTTAAAGTAAAATCATTGTATAAAAACAAAACACTATCAGGGCCATAGATAATTGATACAGTCGGATGCCTATAATTTGATCACTCTTGCTGTGCCCATGTGATCAAATAGTGCACCTGCAGTGGGTAAAACATAAATTACCAAGTCCATGCCATAATGCATTGCTTATTATACAATGACTGGTCATTGGTATTCAAAAACGTGCATGCTGATTGGCCAGACCAACCAGTGTGCACGTTGTAAATCCCACAATATACCAATGGAAAAAGTTCCGGACATCTGGACTTCTTTCCGTTCGTATATTCCAAAACTTTTATTTTTTTTTCAATTGACAAAAAAAAAAAAAAAAAAAAACTATAGTCCATACTACGGACATACCTAAGAGACAGCATGGAGGAAATACAAAGAAAATCAGGTACGTTATATAAAACTAAAGACATGTACCTGATTTTCTTTGCATTTCCTCCATTCTGTCTCTCTGTCCTACCCCTAAAGTAGCCCAAACTTTTTTTTTTAATAATAATAAAAAAAAAAGATAACAAAAACAGAGCAATGGAGACTTTCTTTTCTCCGTTGCTTCCTTTTCAAAACATTGATGTACTGGGCATGCATGGGAATGCAAGTCCCATATGCATGCGCAGTACATCAAAACAATGTAGCAGTATACCACCAGCTGCAGAAGAACAGTAATGTGCCATTATACAAAGACATTATTTAAGAAAAGTAAGTATTTTTTTCTTAAATAATGTCATTGTATAATAGCAATAACCAACTCCGTGGTTGTGCTATATTGAAATTTACCCACGGTTGGCTTTATTTAATCACTCAGGCTTCACCCTCATGATTAAACCACACCAACCATGGGTAAATCTTCATTATACAATGAACCCCCCATTAATATTCCAAAACGTGCATGCTGATTGGTCAGCGTGCCCATTGTAAATCTGACTTATACTAATGGAAAAAGTCCGGTTGCCCCGACTTTTTCCATTAGTATAAGTCTTCATTTTTTGTGTTTTTGGTAGCAACAGAGAATGGAACAGCTCCGTTGCTGCAATCTCGCTATGTTAAATGAGTTCTTCCTTTCTCCATTGCTTTTTTTAAAGATATCTCATTTAACATAGTGAGACAGCTTTAAAAAAGGGAACAGAGATCTTCCTTTCTCAGTTACTTTTTTTAAAGTTATCTCGCTATGTTAAACTCTATTAACATAGCGGGACACCTTTTAAAAAGCAAAGGAGATCTTCCTTTCTCTGTTGCTTCCACACACAGCTCTGATGTACTGCATAAGCATACGCATGCACAGTACATCAGAACTGCCGCAGAATACCGGACAGCTGCGGAAGGGCAGCACGGAGGCATTATGTTTGACTTTTTGTCTTTTCCCCGGTTAGGGGTCACCACAGTAGAACTACGGTCTGCTAATGACTGGTAGTAGATTTTTATGGTGCCGAGTTGCCAGCCCGATGCCCAACCTTCAGCGAAGGCATGCCCATTCATGCATGTCTTTCGGAGGCCACTCGACCGCGGGGAGGACATGCAGACTCCACACAGAAGGCACTCCAGCTGAGAATCGAACAGGAGAACCTCTTACTGTGAGGAAACAATGCTACCACTGTACCACCACAGCTTACATGTCACCACAGCTTACATGTACCACCGCGGCTTACATGTACCACCGCAGCTTACATGTACCACTGCGGCTTACATATATATATATATATATATATATATATATATATATATATATATATATATATATATGCATACACATTATACAATGCCATTATTTAAGAAAAGTAAGTATTTTATTTCTTAAATAATGTCATTGTATAATAGCAATAACCCACTTTTGGAAGTGGGTAATGCTGGATTTACCCACAGTTGTTGTTGTTTGGCCACTCGGGCTTCACCCTCATGACCAAACCACACCAACCATGGGTAAATCCAGCATTACCCACACCAAGGCGTGGGTTATTGGTTAAATATACCACACCACGTCTTCAATTATTGCTTAAATATCTCCATGTAGTGATTACATTCATGCCAGTAATCATATCAGAATACTGAGAAATACAAGTTAGACAGAAGGTTACTTCTGCCTAACTCAAGGCAAGTCTTGACAAACTGATCTAAAAGTCTCAAACTCAGTTTCATATTTAAATAGCACCATGCCACATTGCTGAATACTGCTGTCACAGCATACCACCAGATTTACACTGAGTCATCAAAGACTATGAAATGAAACAAGAGGGCTACAGCATGACAACATAAAGTTGGTCTGAATTCATTACACTCAGCCGGCTATTACAAAATATAATACATCATTAGCTATTTCCTAGTATTAAAGAGTATTGTCAAGAATATTTAAAAGACTGGTGCTTCATATGTGATACTTTTAATAACAGCTGTGCTTTCAATGGCAGTGTTACACCATCTGTTTTAAGTATAAAACTGACTGAAGGTCGCATGTTTAAGAAATGTTATATTTTATGAAATGGAAGGTACATTGTCATGTTTTCTCTGTCTGGAATGACTTGTTTTGTGTTAAATCAATGTTTTCTTTTTAAAAAAATGAATTTCCTAATTAAAAAATGTTGAATAAAAATTTACTCAAGGTCCTAAATTGAAACACTTCTATTAAAGTCTATGAAATAGCATCTGAATAATTTCTAATAAATTTACCAGTGGCAACAACCAATCAGAGCCTTAAAATGGAGGCTACTTAAGGAATATTCCAGTTTGTGCCAATTTCCTTTTTGTTACGAGAAATTACAGACTCATAGTTACTTCATTCTTAATCAGTCAACTTTGTGAGAATTTTCAAGTTGGTTAGCAGCTATGTCAATTTCTTCACAAACTTTCTTGATGAGTTACTGTTTAGATATAGATTTACAGATTAATATTTGCAGTTTTTGCATAGGACTGGCTTTCAAGAAGGGATATGTGGGTATTTGCTAATTAGTAAGTACTACAACACATATTCTCTGGTCAGTGTAAAATTATTTGTAAATCAATTGGGCACACGTGTTATCAGTTGGATCATTATACCTTTGATGTGATCCTATTTATTTAAATAGTAATACAATTCAGATAGTCTCCTGAATTGCAGTTACACTAAAACTATATGTTTTTTTTCTATGCATTTCATTAACAGTTTTACATGTTATATGCATCATAGCTTTGCTTTTTAATTTATTTAACATTCTACACATTTCAGAATTGTTTAAGTATATTATGCAAGATAAAATATTATTTTTAAGTGGCCATTGTATTCTTAACTCTGATAGACATATGTTGACATAATTGAGGTAATTGACTGTCATCAATCTGAAATTCAGAATTTGGTGACAATTCAGAATCTAATGGTTTATAATTGTCAAAGGTTAAGCAGTCCTCACTCATCTAGCTGCCTATTCATTGTCTTTCTGCCTTTGATAATCCTACCTCTCTGCTCTGTCCATATTTACTTATCATGATCCCTTAGCACATCTAAAAATATCTTACTCTGTAAACTTGTTCACGTATATCAAAGAAGATAAAGAATGTTAGTGTTTTTGTCGCTAATTTGCTGTGGATCTTGTTAAAGATAAAGAATGCACCAAAGTACTAGAACGCTAACTACTTCACCAAATGAACTTTCCCAAAATAACTATTCAGTCTAATAGCTAATTTTCCATGTAACTCTCTCCATTTCCCTTTCAAAATTTCTTTAACATCAAGAAAAATATTAGCCTTTTAGATGTATCCCCCACCTTAGTTCATGGCAGATCTGCAGGTGAGGATGCACTACTACCAATTTTAATTACTAAACCCTTTTACAGGTAAGGCTGATGATTGTTTTTTTTCACTCCAGACTTGATTGATTCTTCCACTGCCTTCACCAGTTTCTTCCATTAGGGTCTGAGCTCCAGGCCTCTCTGGTTTGCTGAGAGAGCTATAACCCATTCCTTCATTCCTGCCTGCTGTGTCTATTACTCCAGTTATTCCTCCTTAGGGTGAGGTTGTTTGGTAGGGAGTAGGCTAGCTTAAAGACATTTGACCCATTACTTTCTGCTTGCTATATCTTGTTAGACCATTCACTCATCCTTATGAAGACAGAAGGGAGCAAGTCAGTATATCTGGCTGGTGGGCTGGCCTACCTTTACCACTTGGAGCATCCATCCTCACTTGTGGTGACTCACTTAGCTACACAACCTGTGCTGCCAGCCACAAACAGCATGCCTTTGCATACTGTCTTTCTTACCTGCATGCTTAACTGCAGGGTGTGCTCCTAGACTCAGGCTTCATGAGTGTAATTGTCAGAAAAATATGTATTGATGTGTGTGCTTAATGCTAATTAGAAACTAAATGAGTTAACACGTTTTTCATTCTATTTTATATGCACTATTTTATATACAGTTTAGTTTTATATGAGACTAAAAGATGCTTTTGAAACTGCAGTGTGCTTTCTGAAACTTGCAACATGCCCTCTGACCTAGTAACTGCTAGCACAGCAAAATTCATGTTTATGCCTTTTGGAAATGTACTTGAGAAGCAGGTGATTATCTGCTAGGTCAGGAAGCAATGAATGAACAATGCCATATTCTATAATGTAATGATTTTGAACAATTAGCTCTGTTCAAAGTATGAGAACATGCACAGCTGCAGAAGGAAGAGATAAAACAGACAAAGGACTGTTGGAGAAATGAACTGCAATCTATACTTGCTTTGTGCTCAAATTAGCCATAGTACCTTGAATGGTAACATTGCATATATCTAACGGGTGGTAGCCAAGGCCACGTTGTTTTTCTTAGGAAGTTTCTCACAAAAATTGATAGTACAAACAGAAATTTACAAAAACAATCACTACGAAATGATGATGTTAAAACTTCTGATTTACTACGTCAGCTTGGTAGGCAATGTCTTATTAGAAAATGTATAAAAATGCTTGCATTTCCTGATTCTAGTCAGACAAACTCTGTATTAGCACGTTTTTGTCTCCTTGCTGCAAGATTAAAGTGCCTTAACCTGAACCTACTGTGTACTGATCATTTTTTAAAGTAAATTTTTCCTTTAACAGTAATACTTACTGTTCCCACTAGGTGACAAGGTAAGTCAGAGCCACCATCATCAAACCAGGATAGGAGAACCAACAGTTCAATCTCCCCATCAGCTTCTGTGTCATGAAACTGAAGGCTTTATCCTGTAATAAAATCCGTAAAAATCTTTAAAATAGCCAACATCATCAAAATTACATTGTCTAATAGAAGCATATAGTTTTGTCAGTGGATATATTTAAACTGGTGTATTCTCCAAGCCTGTCCCAACCTTTCAATAACTTTTGAATTCTTTAAGCTAACCTTTCATGAAAATAAAAAAAAGATACATGGACAATGGGCATCCATGCCTTGTCTTTCTCACTTAGCTTATCTGATTTACATAAGTCCCCTAATACTCTAATCATCACATATTTTACTTGATATAATAATCAAACACTTCACAAAAAAAACTACCATTTTTAATCACTAGCTCTAATGATCTGAACAAAGGTTGACAGTACTGAAGGACCTCTGGATGGATCTGCTAACAGAAAGATGGGTCTGAAATTTGTTAGATTCTCAGAATCTCCTTTGCTTTTTAGTAGAATTACTATTGTGGCTTAATTTGTGGACTTGAGGGTAGGAACAATACCAGGCAAATGAGCATGAGACCATAAGATGCCTAGTCGCATACACCTTAAAGAAAAATGCTTAAATGTTATTGCCACCATTTTCAAGCTGTAATAGTCCTCACCTCCCAAACTGAGCAGGAATGCAGATGATAACCCAGGTATAAATTTGTGTCTACTCATCCAGTCATCGTCTAGGCTTAAAGGCAGCCATAGCAGTGCTTTAATAATAAATTATTCCAAATGTTGGGAATACATGATGTTTAAGAAACTTTCTTTTTGTTTATTTGTTGGAGTATATTTAGATCCCTAATGTAGGTGTTAATAGAGAAATTGGATTTATAAAGAAATAGGAGGTCACACAGAGCTGGGTCTTTCATAACATAAGTAATCTCAGAGCAGACAGTTGACTACTGAGCATAAAAAGCATCATGCTAATCTGTTAGCATGTTTGAAGGATTTCAGGCTTTTTATTTTCTTGTTTAGTATTTTTGTGGCCTTTCCAGTTCAGCAAAATGCTTGGATTTGTACATACTACAGGGGACATTGCATTTGATGATAAGTCTGATATGACAGGATTAGTTCTTTAGATTTTCAGATTTTCCCTCAGAAGTTAGCTGGCCTAGATAGAAAAATTACCTGACTATACTGGAAACATGACGATTGAATGAATGGCAGCTATCCACAGGTCTCTTATGACCATATCTGTTTGAAGTGGGGCACTGTTTTTAACATATAGCTACAAATAGCAACATTTCAGATAGCTAAAGATAATTGTTGAAACACCAGGCATGTGTACATTCTAGCTCTTGTTTGTGAATGTGCAGATAATAGTGTCCAGTGGACAGTTATTAGTAAACCTTTGGTCAACCACACTTTGGAGATATTGGCTTGGTTGTCTGAAAAATAAATGCACAACAAGATAATTCTAGCACTGGTCTCAGTAATACTATACTAATTATAATTTCTTGTTCAGAAAGAGTAGCAACAGGGCTGACCTTAGGCCGTTTGGACCTACTTAGCCCAATAGGGCCCCACACTAGGGTATGGCAAGGTCATTATGCCTTATGTGGCCCAGACATTTGCCTGAAAGGCATTACAACAAGGTACAAGGCACTTTCCTACTGGTAGTCTTGCTTCCTAGTAGTTAAGTGTCTTCTTAGTGGAGTGGACATTTCCGTTATGGATGGCACTAAGTGGCTAGTCCATCTGCAACTTCACACATCTTGTATGGCTGACATCGTTAGCTGATCACACTCCCATGGTGGTCAGTTGCTGTTGCTGAGTGTTCAACAGGATTACAAACCCAAATCTGGTCAAAATAAGCATCTGGTTTTGTGTACTGCTCCAGTTACTATTTCAAAAGATAATAAGACTGGGTTTAATAGTGACTGATAGAGAGGTACTGTGTTTTCTTTTGCTTCTGTTTCTTACATGGGCTTATGATTGGTTGTTAATGAATAAAATCACAAAATATAACCGTGGACTAAGACTTGTGGCAGAATGTTACCAATCTAACATTATAGCAGAGAAATGCTTGGCGTGTCAATAAATAGGAGCATATACCATATGGATGGTAAGGCAGTCCAATTTCCTGCCACCTACCAAAACATGATGCTTAGTGAGTAATCTAAATTATCTCTGCATAAAATGCTTTCTGTAGTCCTTGTGACGTGATATGGCTGGAAAAGATCTGTATGTATTAGTTTACCTAACCAGTTTAACATATAATTATTAAGTACTGCCATGTCTAACAGAAGGCCTAACATTGTTACTGTTAGCATTGTTGAGCATTCTAAGGAAGTTCAACAGTTTTATGTGATTTTATGAAAACACATTGACTGTTACAAGTTATGACAATTAACTGAGTAAGGAACTCCAAACATTCAGAGCAAGTACAAGAGATGACTGGCACCCATAAAGAAACAAAAGGGTAATATGAGATGACAATGTATAATAGAAGTTAGAAAAGGTTTATGCTCATTTTGGACCCCATTCTAAACACAGACTCACTGACTCATTTGTCTAATCTTTTCTGGCATCTGAGGACATTGGGCATAGGTGGTAACTGATGGGGACCCTGATGAATCCTAAAAGTTTACCAGGTATCAGTTTTCATGATCAACCCACATCTTTGTAGCACAGTCTGCTTGGATTATCTGCAGCATCTCCCAAAGATGCTGTATGCAATATTTAATTTACAAATGTAGTTGTTTTAATTGTATTTATTTATTTAATTATTTAAACTTTGTCAAATAATACCAGTTTCAAGCTCAACACTGCAGAAATATGACCAAAGAAATAATAAATTTTAATCAATATCAGTGCATAAGTGGTAATGTAAGGGTAAACATATGAAGAGGTATAAGTCAGGATAATATACAGCTTAGATAACCACAATTATAAGTAGATGTGATGCAAGAATTCAGGCAGTAAAATTAGTAAGAAGAATACTTGTACACTGTTACAACATCATATAGCATAACATTTCAATGAAGAAAACATTAGACAAAAACAAGTTATTCATAGTGTCTATTATTATTGGGTAATTGCTGTGAAGAATAAGCCCAGAGTCAAATGGTGAGGGTAGGAAGAGAAAATAGAGACAGCCAGGGTCAGGAAATCCAGATATTACTATGGGAATATGGGAGCTTGGGAACATGTTTACTGGTAAGCCAGGGAGCAGTGACCTGATCAAGAGGCTTGTAGGCATACAGCCTCAGCAGCCCATCACATAGGCCCCTTAGAGTATAGCAAATCAAGTTAAGCAGATTCTGAGAGAGAAAAAGTACAAGAAATGTTGGATATAGGGTAATCCTGGAATCCTACCGCACAAAGGAAAATGAAGTTAGGGGAAAGCAGCAGGCTCAGATGAGACTACTGATGATATGATCGAGATGTTTGGTGAGACAGGGAAAAATTGGCTCCTGAGGGTTCTCATAGCAGTACGGACAGAAAGACATAGCCCTGATGACTGGAGAATAAGCATACTATTGCCAATGTTCAAGAACAAATGGGACATTCAAAACTGTGGGCAGTTCAGAGGTATCAAAGTCCTAGCACACTGTATAAAAGTTCTGGAGAGACTGACTGATAAATAAATATGCAGAGTACTAGAAAGTATGATGGGAAATGAGCAGTTCAGATTCATATCAGGATGCAGCACAACCAACCTGATGTTTGCAGTGAGACTTATATGTGAGAAGAAGCTAAAAATAAAGAAGGAGTCCAACTGGGCATTCCTAGACTTGGAGAAAGCATATGACAAGGTCCCAAGAAAGCTGATCTGGGCAGTCCTACTTTGGTTGAAAGTCCCAGAAACACTGGTAGAATTAGTGCAAGCTATGTACAAGGACCCAGTGAGTCAAGTATGAACAGTGTTTGGCCTTATAGAAGGGTTTCCAGTGGGAGTGGGTATGCATCAAAGTTCAGCTCCGAGCCCACCACTGTTCATGCTTGTGATGGACTACATTAACAAACAGGTTGGAGGGGACAGGTCAACAAAGTTGTTGTTTACAGATGATATGGCATTACAGGCAGACTCTGAGCAAGAATTTTAACAGAGGGTAGGGGAATGGAATTCAAAACTGAAGGTACACAGGAGGAAACTAAGTACAGATAAGACACTTGTAATTGCAGCAAATGGAAAAAATCAGAATAACCTGAAAATTGAGATAGAAGGCAAAACAGTGTAACAAGTTAATAGCTTCAAGTATCTGAGAGGGGTAGTTGAGGAGAAGGGAAGTTTGAATGAGGAGGCCATAGCCAGAATCAGAGGGGCTGCAGTCAACTGACACACAGTGTAAGGGATACCTTATGACAGAAGAATGCCAAAAATGCTGAAATGTAAGATGTGCAAAACAGTGTTGCAACTAGTACTACTGCATGGTATAGAAACATGGGCAGAAAAAGCAGAGCAGTTGAGGAAGCTAAAGGTGATGGAGATGAAGTGCCTGAGTTAGGTGATAGAATGCACATTGTGGGACAGATGAAGAAATGAGTACATAAGAGCAAAAGCCAAAGTAGCTCCAATTAGAGAAAAGGTACAAAAGAACAGATTATGGAGGTTTGGGCATATATGCAATAAAGCAGAAGGCAATCTGGTGAAAAAGATTTGGGACAGGAAGAAGACAAGAGGAAACAAGGGTGTCCAGCAAATAGGTGGAGGGATTATGTGAGAGAAGACCTGTGACAGTCAGGCGTGAGTGTCAAATATGGAAGGAGAGTGGCATTGAATAGGAGGAGATGGTGAAAAGTGACATGACACCCTGCCACCATGTAGAAAATGGGAAATACAGGGTTGATGATGATGATGATGATTCTAGAAGCTGAAGCAGATTTGCCCTAGAAAAGTCACTGAAGATAGTTATATAGATATATCTATCTCTTGATATAGATACATCAGTTATATATTATAAATTAGTATGTCTATTATGTACATCGATTATATATTATAAATTATTGTGTCTATTATGTTAGTTACTCTCTTTACATTTTTTAGATTTATTTTTGTATTTATTACTAGTTTTTGTACTGTTTTTAAAGTGTTATGTCTTTACATTTAGGAGCAATATGATTGGTTGCTGCTTTTTAAATTAGTATATAAGTGCATCATTAAATGTGGATTACTGACGGATGAAGCCCTACTGATGTTTGTGAAGGGTGAAAGCAGTAATTTTGTGTTGAATTTTAAAGTTTTTTACTCCTAGCTACTGCTGCTTTTTGTTTTGTATTGTGTGATTTACATTAGCTATGACTGGTTGGTGTTTGGCTAATAATTTCCATGATCTTTGGGGGACTTCAAAGAAGATCTATACCTAGCAGTGAAGAAATAGTTGGATTTGTTAAGGGTGATTTGGATATCCAGGAGTTCCAGTTTAGGATCACTGGCAATTTGTTGTGAGATGATGTTTATTTTCTGATAAAAGCAGATAGTCCCCTGCATTTACCCAAGGGCTTGATAGATACTAAATCAAGATACATAGTGAATGCTGTCACTGCATTAAACTATGTCTCAATAACTACAGAAATATGAATGTGTATGAGTTACATGAGGGCCTAATATTGTATCATCTTTTTATTTAGACTTCTAGCATGGAGCAGTGCCATCACGATGTTATCTAAATTTGAGTTTATGTTTGCTATGTAGGAATTTTCAGTAGAGGAACGCTCCCTAAAAAAGGTACTATGGGGACAGCAAGAACGTCAAGCAGTATTCAGAAGCCCAGATTTGAGATGTTTAAGCCATCCACAGCAAAACAAGAAATGTATTTACCATCTCCTCTCAGGCTGACACATACTAAATCTCATTCAAATTACACCAACTTCTTAGAGAGTTGTTAAACCGATTTACTTATCCTGGCATCTAGGCATCATCCTTGGTGAAGTTAAGACACTACTCAAATGCAGCACTTTAGTGGCAAGACTCATACTGAAGTATTTTGAACATCTCTCCTGTAAATCTACATATGTGACAACATGGAATCACTACACTGCTCATACATTTCTGACTGTAATGTCTTATTAATGACACTAGTTAAATACCTCTGCCTAGATTATTTTGCAAGTATTTACTGATGGCACTAGCCACACAGTGGTGTGAACCTTGGCTCTAGTTGATTGTCGTCATTGAGGTGACATCCCAACCCTATTTGCAAATAGGAAAAATGGGCTGTGGATGGATGTACAGGTTCTTCTACCACTTCTCCTTACAGCAAAGTGCTTTAGAGTTCTGTTTGACTTAAGAATTTACATGGTTTTAATATGTGCATTGCTTTTGTGCCTTTTCTTTCTTTTGTGCTGTCATGTCAATGCAGTACTGTTTTACATAAGAAAATTATTGTGATATTGCGTTTCCTAGCTTCTTACCATAATCCTTGTTCTCTATACTTTCATCAGTATTTACTTCTGAGACTTGTTTCTGCTTTCCTGCTATTTACTCTCTCTTCAAGGCAGCAACCTGCTAGCTCATGCAATATATATATATATATATATATATATATATATATATATATATATATATATATGTGTGTGTGTGTGTGTGTGTGTGTGTGTGTGTGTACTGTTTTTCTGCTGGATTATCTGACTACAATCTGCCACCCTGTTTTCATTTTCTCTCTGTTTCCTTCTGTTATCCACAGTGACAGAATTGCTACTTATACAGTGCTTTGCTATACAGGTCACATTGCAGACCAGACTGACACCTCATCCTCACCACTTTTCACTACCCGAAATGTTAGGTGTGGAAAACAAGTAACTTAGTCCTATTATGTAATTATCAATGTTCAGGAATGATTAATACTTAACAGCATCTAAATTAAATTTGCATATTGTTTTAAACCACAGAATTTTTATTTATTTGCTGAAAATATACCTGCCTAGGATTAGTGTATTGCATGTCTGGTTCAGGTATGAGGAATATTTATAAATGGTGCTGCCAGCTCAGTTTTAATGCATGCAAAATATCATAATGCATCTAAAATCTTTGAGGGTAATCTCTTAACAATTGCTCAGTACTAGAATGTCTAATCTCCTGCTATGCTGGCGCTTACCTGGAGAATTTACATAAAAAACACAGATCTATATCTTGATAATTGGGTGGCTTCTGAGTACAGTCTGGGCCAGTGTTGGCTGATTGGCTGCCACTAGCACTGGGGAGGTGTGGTTCACTTCATTCTCTGCTCTCCTTCATTTCCCCAGCCATGCTTTCATACCCACATATTTTAAGATGTTCCTCTCAGCCCGCTATTAAACTCCAGTTAACAGAGTCTTAAAGGCACATCACAACTGTTAATCAACAAGTCAGACAAAACTGTAACGCCTCCCAAACATATTCCCCCATTCCTCAGTAATCAACTACTGAAATACTTTACCATGTAAGATATATGATGAATAAACAATGGTCACAGGTACTGTCTGTCCCAGTACTCCTATTGACCATGAGAAAATGCTTATTCAAACTCACACCCTTTATCTCACTTCACCTACTGATGCCTCACATTAAATTCAACCCCTGGTCTCTCAGCACTTAGAAAATACCCCCAGACAATGCCACAAAATGGATGGGAGATAGGAAATTTACCCCGGGGAACATGTCAGTCACCATGCTAGACAGGGGTCCAGGGAAGTATATATTGTGGGAAGAAATAGCCAAGCAATTTTTATGGCTAGGCTTGTATAGGCCCTAGGGCCGATAGCCTAATACCAACCTATGAACCTATGAATAATTTACTTTCTCTCCCACTTCTCAAAACAAAGACTATCAGAAATAAGCTGTATCAAGCTAGTGCATTTATAACAACACAGTCACCAGACACTGTTGAAATATCTGAACCAGCAGTGTCAGTAGTATTAAAGGTAAAACACTTGTCTTTGATGCAGAAAGCTGCAGGTTCTGTTCTCACACCAGGTAGATGGATTACTGATGCTTCTGTACAACATAAGAGGTGTTCTGAACTCCTGAGTGTGACTTTCTTTAGATGAGACATTAAACGAAGGTCCCATCTGCCTGGGAACTCAGGTTGATGTAAAATATCCCATGGCACCTATCAACAAGATTAGAGAAAAGTCTCTGATGACATGGTCAAATTTCCCCTAGTAGTATAAATACCACCTCTGGTCTCCTCTGAAAAGACACTGCTAGCCTCACAAAGAATAAATAAAATAAATCCTGGCTTAAAAGTCACCACATCCACATTAACCACTTCTTTCTGGAATAGAAGAGCATGTTTGATGCCTGTCCATGAGACAAACAAGGAGACGGCACAAGGCTAATGTAAAAATCGCATTTCTGTCTTATAGTTCAAGCAAACATTAGCCCAGATAATGAGCCTAACTGGCTTTTCACTAAACTGCTCTCCCAAACATCTGCTCATCTCCAGCTAGCAATTGCATAACATTTAAGTTCTCCTGTAGCACTGACAGGCTAATAAGCAGAATTTAACATTTCAGATTAGTGTTTGGTCTAAGGGTTAAGGTGTTTACCTTATAGGCTCAAGGTGCAGGGTTTGTTCTCATCTTTGTGGGAAATTAGTTAAGCTTAAAATGTCTCACAAGGGCAGCTAGCCTACCTAACCTCTAAACTAGTTCCACCATCTGTCATCTTAACATTTCACTGCCTAATCTTAAACTTACTGTGCCACGTTACACTCAGTAGCCAAATTCTAATTCATGTTAACTTTTACTTTAATTTACAAGGACCTTCCTCTTACGATGTCCTTGAAGTCTTTGTTGACCTCAGACTACTCCAAACTGTCAATGAGCCAGCAAGACCTAATGCACTCTCAAGTCAGCCCTCTCTTTTAGACCTCATAGTCATTGCTCATCAAATTTAATTTCTTCCATAACCATTAACCCTTCCTTCTTTAGTGACCATTGTCTTATATCCTTCAAAGTACAAAACATGAATATTAATTACTCTCCTGGGTAATCTCATTCATAGGTTCATAGGTTCATAGGTTGGTACTAGGCTATCAGCCCTAGGGCCTATACAAGCCTAGCCATAACAATTCCCCTGGCTATTTCTTCCAACACTGTTTACTTCCCTGGACCCCTGTCTAGCAGGGCAACTAACATGATCCCCAGGGTGAATTTCCTTTCTCCCATCCAACCGTCAAGGTTCCTTTTGAAGAGGACCAAAGAGGCACTCTGCTTGACATGTATGGGCAATCTATTCCAGAGTCTGGGGAGTCTCTGGGTCAGGAACCTATCCCTCCAGCATGTTTTGTTTATTGTGATGACAAGGTTTAGATCCCTGGAGTGTGTGGCTCTGAGGGATTGGGATTTCTTTAAGTGTAGCATGTCCAACAGCTCTGTGTTTGACATGGTCTTGTGTGTTAAGCAAAGATCGCCCCTG